>NC_142165.1:23035275-23338306 GCF_029865625.1 Vigna umbellata | reverse complement strand
TTATAGGTTAGAAAGTTAATATGTATGTAAAGATGTAAAGAATAGTCGAGGCGAAAATACATATGCAAAAATATAGAATAGGTTACCTAAAAATACAAATGATAGACTATGCATAAATGTAGAATAAACTTTCTAAAAGTACAAATTAATGTATGGACAAATTGATTTAATGTGTATTATTATACTCGTTTAATTAGTGCATCGACAACTTTGTCAAATATGTGTTGTTAGATTAGTCTAATCAATATATGAACACACTTATTTTAATGTATATTACTAGACTTGTGTATGGATAGACTTATTTAATGTGTATTGCAAGATTCGTGTAATCAGATAATGGATAAAGTCGTCTCATGTGTATTAATAGACTCGTCTAATGTGTATGAATAAACATGTCTAATATATATTAATAGACTTGTCTAATCCGTGGACAAATTCGTATGTGTTGCAAGACTCGTCTAATATGTGTATAGATAAACTCATTTAATATCAAATTGTCTAATTTATGACTCATCTAATTCGAATGAATGAAATGACTCATCTAATATTTTTCGTTATACTTGTCTAATTCGTTTATAAAGAGTCACTAAAACGCCTTAAAACTTAATTTTTTTCACAATCATAATTAAAATCTGGAAATTGAATAACACAATTCAAATTACTGAATTCATAATCATTCCTAAGTGTAGGTTCTCAAATACATAACTTAATAAAACTTCTTTAAAGAAATAATAAAATAGACTTTATAAAATCCTCGCTGAAAGTTTGTCCCATCTCTCGCACGTCTACACAACACATAAACTATTTACATATGCTCTCGTACAACACAAACATCATACTATCATCGCCACACAAACAAATATGGATGAGCTAATTAAAACTGTAATGATCAATCTAATCGCAAGCCATACTTTTCATAAGAAGGAATCATGCCTATAACCACAATTGCTACATAGGTTTGTCAACTAAAACAACTTGTGCCAATATCAACAATCTTGCATTCATATGTCATCTTCCATACTCCATTACACCAATCATGTTCACCAAAACAAGGCGATTTGAGTCATCCTCTATTGTAGTTTCGAACCTATCTCTCTTGCTCTTCAAGGCTTATGAGCAAAACTCCAATGTTGCTCCCCATACCTGATTTGGTTTCCTTTTTTTGACACTCCCGATTTGGTCTTTTGCCTATTTCACTCTCTTACTCCTTCGTTCGCTACCTCGCTCACAGAACAATAACTCTCTCGATGTCTTACACTCTCCCTCCAATAACATTTGAGGTATTTCTTTTTCGCTCATAACACATATTACACATTTATAAGATAAACAATCAATATTTTATGCCACATATAGGATTTGCACACGAGCCCTTTAACCTATCACAACAAGTTATTACCATATTAACCACATAATATTAGTGAAAATAAACTTTATTTCATTAATTAAGATATTTCCGTAACGACTTATACATAAAAGTTGTATTAATTTTCCAGGTGTTACATATTGATAGATTCGTCTAATACTTTTTGCTATACTTATTTAATTAGTATATGAAGAAACTTATCTAATGTGTATTGCGAAATTCATCTAATTACTGAATAAACACACTCATCTAATGTGTATTAATACACTCGTCAAATTTATTTATTAACATATTTATATAATATATATATATATATATATATATATATATATTATAAGACAAATGTTATTATATGAAAAAAAAAATTATATATAGCAATAATTTACATTATCAATAAATATATATTATTTTTTTAAATAGTATTATTTTAAGAAGTAAAAGTAAAATATATTTTTTCAAAATTTAATTTTATTAAATAACTAAGTAAATTATAAATCATAAACGGTAAGAGATTAGAGTGAAAGATAAAAAAAAATATTAACAAAAACAAGTATAATAAAATAAATAAGTAAAAGAGTAAATTAACTCTAAGATAATAGATCCGAATAAAAAAATAAATTAATAATACCAAATAACTTAAAAACCAATATTTGAAACGTTAAATATGAATAATGAAAAAAGTTCCATAACATTTTCTTTTCTAATATTACAATATATCTTCTCTTCTTATATCGAAACAGAAATTTATTTGTTTTAACTAAATATTAAGGAACTAAGATAATCACCTAGATATTTAATATAGTTAATATATTTAAGATCTTTTCTTTATATATTGATTAAAATAAAAGATAATTTTATCTTATTATAAATTTAAAATATTCGTTTATACTATATAAAAAGGTTATAAAAAGGATAGAATCTAACTTTTGTTTTGCTATATATATACAAATTAAAAACATAATTTGTTATTGTATTGTTTAAGCAGAATGAATTCATCAAGGAAGGAACGATCTTTTCGTCGTCGCAATTCGACAGTAAGGTATTATCAATTTTTTAAACACAATTGTCATGCAATTACATAAACTTAATACTGAGAGTTCAAATTCTTGGTTTTGTTTATGATGTTCTTCTACTATATGTTTGTAAATTACATTGATTTGTAGACTCTTTTTAGATTTTTGTTGATGTTCTTCTACTCAAATTACATCAATTTTAAAATTTTATTAATTTTTTCAGATAAAAAATTCTACATTGACTAACTAAAGATAAAATTAATTTATAATATATATATATATATATAAATATAAAATTTACTATAGTATTAATTATTCATCGTTTAATTATTGTGAGAATTTGTTATATTCTTTGTTAGAACAATTCATCACATAGTTTTTTTTAACACACTTGATCATGAAGTGATTGAATTTTGTTTAATTTTTTAGCTATAGAATTTGGCATGAATTTTTTTATTAAAAAATATATTTTTTCTTTTGAAATTGATTATTGCAAATTTTATATCCTTTCAAATTCCTTAATTTCTTTGCTAAATTGTTTATGGTTTTTTGTTTTGTTTTCACGCACCACAAACACGACTTAAAGTTGAACCTCACGTTAGTTATTCATTTTACACCAATCCAAAATCACGTTTCTTCGTGGATGAGCTTCTTTCAAGATAAATTTATCTTTTCGTGAGTGAATAAATCTGTTTATGTTATGTTTAATTTTAAAATATTTAAAATTGTAAAAGTAAATTATACTGATATTCGTATAATAAAAACAGATAATACATGATGAAGTGCATTATAATTGTCATTTACGGAATCTATATTACTAAAATTAGCAGCATTCTCAAATTCATATGTTCTTTAAAAATTATTTTTAATATAATTTTTTTATTTCACTATATATTGATGTATTCTGTTAACTGATGAAAACCATTGATGTGATTTTTAAGGTAATTATTATGAAAATAACAAACGTATTTTGTTGCGGTTTATCATTAAATCAGAAACATTTTCTATATTATAACAAACATTTCTTTTTTATTTAATTTTATCTATTTATTTTTAAATTATTTATTATAAAAATAGTTGATGATTAGATAATAGTATGAGTATTTTAATAATTACTTGAAATATATCAACTAATTATTAGTCATTTTATATCTAAAACAATATAAAAACTAGCAATATCTTAACACATTCATATATCTATATATATTGCAAAAAATAATTACTTGATTATGTTTTAAATTATAAAAGTTTTTCAATATTTATAAAACAGAAGCGTAGATATAAAATAAATTCAACATAAAAAATAAATAAAAACTCACTCCTATTGGTGCAACTAACTTTCCTGTTTTTCAGTCTGTTTTAAATATTGAGTTAAAAAATTTATTAGATATTTTCACACTTAATGATAATTCTAAAATTATCAATCAATAAAAGAACTATCTGGGTTTTAAGGTAGTTGTTAGTAAGAGCTCATCCATCTCTGATTGAAAACTTCCCTAAATATTCTCGTTATTATTCTTAAATATTTAATTTTAATTTAATAAATATAAATATCTAATTTTAAATATATATAAATATTTAGTTGCTGCCTTTTATGTTAGCTTTGGAAAAGATAGTGATTAAAGAAATGTTGTCTGCCTCAGCATTGGATCATTCACACACGTTTTGCACTTTTCCCTCTCTCTTTCTTTCTCTCTAAATGTTTTCTTTCTCTCTCAGACTCTGAAACTCTTTTCTCTATTTTTTTTAAGGCCAGAGAGGAAGAACATCACCACCAACACCACCAACACCACCAGCACAACCAACAGCAGCAGCAGAAAAAGGTGAATATTTTCTATTGAATTCACCTGAAAATTCTCCCTTTTTTTTTCCAACCCCATCTTTCCTTTCCCTTAATCTTTTCTTCTCTTTGGACGAAAAAATTCGGGTAATCATTATGGACCCGAATTGAAACTGGATATACTATTTGATTTCGTTTTTGTAGGGGTGATCATCCAGATACTCAGAAATTGATTCATTTTTTTTTTAAAAAAACATCTTTTGTTTTTCGTTGTTGTTGTTGAACGATTAATTGGAAATTTTCTTGAAAAGGGTTTGTTTGTTTTATTTTATTTTTTTGAAAAAATAATTTTTTTATTCTTTTGGTTTACTGTTGGTTTGTTGTGTTGAGCTAATTTTGAGCGCTGAAATAACGGGAAATGTGGGTATTTTTGTTTTTAATTATTTTATTTTTATTTTATTTCCTGGTGATTATTGTGCGGTTGGGTGAAACTGTGTTCTTTATGAATGAAGCGACACCCTCTTTTTGGGGATGAAATTATGGATGATTTAGTTACATTTAGTTACAATTAAAACCCAAAACAACTAATATTGTTGTTGTTGAGGATTTTCATCTGAAGACTGAGTTTGTTAGTTGATTCTTCTGTGATCAATTGATAAATGAAGTGACTTTGCAATTTTCTTAATGTCGTTTCCTATTGATCATCTTCTAATATGTATTGTTTCCTCTTTTTCTTTTCCCTGTTTTGAGTTGTTCATATTTTAGCTGAATATTATTTTTAATGATTCAGATTTTGGGGTTCTTTGAGAGTACTAGTACCCTAATTGAATAGCTTTATCAGACTATAAGGATAATAACGTGTGTTAATATGGGTATGGTTTGATTTCTAATCAATCTTTGTGTAGAATTTGGATTCTCTGCAGAGTTTTTAGTGTTGTGTCTTCAAAATACAGACATTGATTTTGATCTTTTAAAATATATTAAAAAGTGTTTAATATACCAACTTTAGTGTATTTTGAAGGTTCAACAGAGGAATAACACCAAAAAAACTAGCAAAGTTTGTCTTTTATGTTCTCAGTTCTACTCTTTAGTAGAACCAAAACTAATCATACTTTTAACCTTATTTCCTGTTGTTAATTTTCTAAAATACCCAAGCAAGAAATAAAACCTTTATATTATGTTTAATCTGTTTCCTTCTTAGGTGTTTATCTAACAGTACCAATTTGAGATATAATAGTATCCTATTCTCTGAGAGAACTTAGACAAGGAGCTCCCTGTCTTTTGTATTCTATATAAAACAAAGAATTGGTGTTTTTTCTTTGGTGATTAGAAAACCTGTATTGATACATAAGCACACTATCATGGTTGTAGATACTAGTACAAAACCATTGCAGTAACTCTTCCTGTAGTCAAACTAGACATATCGTTGTAAGTTTGTGGTTGAAGCTCTAGAACATGTTTTCATGGTTTGTAACAGGCTGCTTGGGAGATTCAATAATTCAATATAGCTTCTTGCTAGAAGTATTGACTGTTTGGCGAATTCTTGTTGCTGATTTTCTTAAATGTTGATCATTTGAGTGTAGAGTGTTTTAATCATGTGGAATAAGTGCATGTATTCTCTTGTACTTGCTTTTCTCATGTTTTAACACCCCAAAAATATTATAATTTGACTGATTTCTATCATTTTTATAAGAATTATTCATTAAGTGCGATTTGTTATAGTTCAAATTCCCAAAGCAAGTGTCTGATTGAGCATGTAAAATCTTACTTAACTGGCTTATCTTGGTCAAGATATTTTATAAGGGAATGCCAGTAGGGTGAAACAGGCATGGATTTTGGATAGACTTATAACTAAATAGAATAAGGCAACAATTGGCCCTTTTCTTGAAATAGTCAAAGGATTTTTTACACACTATCTGCGATGGGTTTATTACAATTTACCCGAAAGAACTGTTCCTTATCCATTCTATGGACATTTAACAATGACATTTCTTTTATTATGTTCACTGATTTAATGCCTTTTGTTCAAGTTTTTCTTTCAAACTATTTTATTATTGCTTTGTCCATCCTCATGATATTCTTTAGTCTGTTGGACCTGTTAGTGTTCAATTATTTGATAACTACTATGTCATGTCACTTGTTGCAGATTTGGTAGTAGTAAGAAATTGATGGATGAGTATTCTGGTAGAAGAGGTGTGGATGGGGTGGCAGTCCCTAGAAAGGGGATGACCCATGTATTTAGAGATACTGCTAATACTAGAGAGCGAACAGGGCAAGTTTGCAGCAAATTAGGTTGCAGTAGTAGAGCCAATATTCCCAAAGTTGCTCAAGTCAGATCTTCTGAAAAGGGTAAATCTGTGAGGCCTTTATTCCAGTCCTCTTCAACTAGCAAAGAAGAAATTGGAAGTTCCTCTAGATCTACTAGTAACCCGGCAAAACGAAATACGGAACCACGGAAAATATTATCCTCTCAGTTTGAAGCAGATTCCCCTGAAAGTAGTAGTGTACAGGATGAACCAGAATCTTCAGAGCTCATCCCTCCATCAGAAGAAATTCAGAGAGGGCCTAAATCCAGGGGGGGAAGTTCAGAGTCTAGTAATGTGAGACTGATGGAAGTAGGAAGCTCCAGTTCAGTATCAAATACTAGATCTCAAAGGAATTTAAATCAAAGATCTGGATTGCGTGGACAAGAAATCAAAAGCACTGGTCCAGTGACACATGCTGTTTCAAGCCGGTATGGATTGAGGAACATCAGATGCAACACTATATCTGATGTCATCCCATCTGGTTGTTCATCATCAGATTCAAGTCATAATAGAAGGAAGGATACAATAAAAAAGAGAGACGGTGAAGGGGAAAGTAGTTCCACTGTCAGAGGGAAGAATATTATTGGATCTTCACTGGAAGGACGTAATTCTGGCTCCAGAAATGGCATATCTATATCTGATTCAAGAAGAACAAGAAATACATTTTCTCACCGGAATACCAGTTTGACACCAGTAAGAACTCAAAGATCACTTAGTGGTCATGCCAGGGGAAGGCTTTCTAGCCAAGGAAATGAAAACCCTTTGGCAACCAGTGAGTTCCCACATTCTGGTGATGTTAATCCTCATGGCATTTCATGTCAGATTTCTGTGGAGACTCCATTAACTTGCTCAAGCTCTTGTCATTCACCAGGCAATAGCAGTGAGGACTTACCTCTGTCTCCTCCGGCAGAAGATGACATCACTGATTCTCTAAATGGGGACAACTTTTGGCATTACAATATGTCCAGTATTGAAGGGGTAATTTTTTGGTTTGAACATGTGAGCACATATTTTAGTATTCCATGATAAGAGAACATAAAAATAAAGTACTGTATTTTATTGTATGTAGGTTGTATTGGCCCTTGAGAGGATTGAACAAGGTGGAGAGCTAACCCGTGAGGTAATTCTTGACTAAAAGTTAACTCAACTTAGCTGCCCAGTTACCTAACTAACAACTTTCATCTTCTGTCCTTGCAGCAAATTCTTATGTTCGGGACAGACATCTACGAGAATGGATTAAACTTTTATGATCACCACAGAGACATGCGGTTGGATATTGATAACATGTCCTATGAGGTATTTTAATGTCACGGGGTTCAAATCAGTTTCTTATTTCCTTTTGTTGCATCAAACTTAGAACGATGGTTTGTGCTTTGTTGGCTGTACGGTACAACAGTTTTGGATGAAAATTATACAAGAATAATGCCTGTTCCTAAAAGTAATATTGGTGCTTAAAACCTTGGTCTAATTGATGTTTATAGGTAGAGTGTTAAGGTGGAAGGTTGGAAATGTAGCACCCTTGGGATTAAATATCTAAGTTTTATTCTTTTTAGTTTGTCAATTGTCAATTCTTATCTCCAAAAGTTTCTGATTGATGACAGGAACTCTTAGCCCTGGAAGAGAGGATGGGAACTGTGAGCACAGCTCTATCAGAGGAAGCACTTGCAGAATCTCTTAAAAGAAGTATATATCAGTCTCCACCTACACATGACACACATGAGAATTGTAATGAAGATAAGGATGACATCAAATGCTGCATTTGCCAGGTATTTTTATAATATGTATCTCGATGCTCACAGGGAAAACAACTCATTATCATGGTCTTAATGCATCTCTTTGTTACTAGCAGAACTAAACAGTCTGTTGATGAAGGGCTAGTCATGTTCAGTATCAAACTTAGAGTAATACTAAATAATTTGAACTAACTCTGGTCATGTATTATTTATGACATGTCTCCTCTAACATTTCCATAAATGGAAAATCTATCCACTAATGCTTTCAGCATCATAAACCTTAAAATTATCACATGTGTCATTCCTGCATACCAAATCCTTTATTTGAATGTCAAATGACCTAAACTGTGTACGCTTATCTACATCTCTTACCTTCTATATTTTTCCAAATAAGGTCATATTAGGCATCATTTCGAGCTTTGACATCTCAACTATGGTGACACCCACCTTTTATATTTTTCATATACATAGTTTTCAAAGATATTTATGAAAAAACAAAGGGGACAATCAAAAGTTATCCACTTTGGACATACCAATAGCATTTTCCTTTACATATAGCTTCTACTATAAAGCCTTAGAGCTTCCTTTCTGGGAGAGAGGATAAGCATTAACAATTATGTTTCATTTTCTCAAGATGAACATATAGATGTTTGGTGCAATTTTTAACTCTAGCAATATGAATTTTGAGTAGTTGACAGTATAAAAAATTATTATACAATGTACGGAAATTGAACTCTTCATTTTATTGATTTGGATACATTTACTTAATATGCAGGAGGAATATGTTATTGGAGATGAAGTTGGGGACCTGCCATGCAAGCATAGGTTTCATGTGGATTGTATACAGGAATGGATGGGGCTGAAGAACTGGTGCCCTATTTGTAAATTATCTGCTGCACTGTCTAATAATTCATCTTCACCTCATTGATTGCATTGTTCCTTTACTTTTCATTTTGTACAAAATACAGTTTCAGATTTCCTCTCCTTTTCCTATTCATCATATTTACATAGCCAATATCTTCATCCGTACACTAATAAGCTAAGCAGATAATTTATATGTTGCGGTTGATGGACTTTGAAACTTCTTTATATGTTGCGGATGAAAATTCTCTCTTTTAATCTTCTTTATTTAAAGTTACTTAAACATCTTTTTGGTCTCATGTTAAGAGAGTGGAGTTTTCTCCCTTTTTTGTTCTTATAAAACTTCACATTATTGTTTTTTTAGCATAATTTGTATGTTTTTTATTCGGCAAAATTGGTTTGATAATTCAGTTAGAAGTAAAAGTATATTATGCTAGGAAATCTTTAATTCAAAGTAGTTACGAGATTAAAAGGGGTTGTAACTTTAAATTGTAATTAAAGAACATAAAATATACTAACAAGTTCGAGATATTCCCATGATATATTATTATAAAAGTGCGTATGAAATTCTTTGTTGTATTTATGCATCAAAATCTAAATAATAGAATGACTCTACTATGTTCTTTTGATCTCATTTTTCATAGAATAAATAGTATCGTTATTCTAGTCTTGAAATGGAACAATCATAAAATAATTTCATGTATTAAAAATTGTCCTAACATCTATTTATGAAACATTACTTAAGTTCAATCCTACATCGAAACGGTATGTTTGTTTTGGTCTAAAATGAAAATATATAATAATTTTAAATAGAAAAGCTAAATAATTAAATGTATATTTATTTGAATTAAAGAATAAAAATTAAAGCACATTAATGGAATTAATTTTAATTTTAGAGATAATAAATCGATACATAAATTATAGCATCATTATAATATTATGTACTTTTTTTTAATAAAATATAATTATTATAATAAACATCGATCTCCCAAAAAGCCTACAATAACCTAAAATGTGACTATAAAATGATTGCTAAATCTTTCACTGTCTAAACTTTGTTCTAATGTTTTTTCAAAGTTTCCGTGCAACTTTTAATTAGATTCTTTAAGTAAATGAAAAGAAAAAAAAAAAGAGTTGTTGAGAGAAAATCTATTTGGTGATAGTGTTATATACATCTGCAAGTAAAATCAATAATCACTTTTACCAGGATTCAGCTGCTTCTTAGCAGTGTTCTTTTCCACTTTTCAAGGACTTTGCACATTTCAATCAATTCATGCAATCAATGGATTTTCAATACATTCCCTAGTTCCAAATTTGGTTTACGACAAATATCCACTTTTCAATCACTACTTAAAAGATTAGGAAAAATCAGTCAGGCGCATATTGTATGCAAAATTTCCCAGGTATTTGCTCTGTATGAGTGCAATGCCATTTGCCGCAAAGCCACCATGAATATGCCTTCAAAGCTTCCACTCGCCACTTATAAGAACCTTCAAAACTTTGATGTTCATGCAGAAGAATGTCACGGTGATAGAAAGCACATAAGGTAATCACAAGACTTCAGAAAGTTACAACAAGCAATATGAGATGAGTCAGTATTCACATGTATATATAAAATAGGCATAAATATTAAACATTTGGTTCATGTCACTCTCTGTAATTTTCCTACTGCTATACAAGAACATACAACAGTTTCATATTTCCTTTGGACTTTTCTTAAATACAAAAGAAATTTTATGTATATAATAAGAATTGTAAAAGCCAAGTAAAATCTTAACCCAGATAAGCAATTTGTTGCCCATTTATCAGATGGGTTACAATGCAAACAAAACATCAGTTAAAAGTTGACTAGGAAGGATCATTACCTGATATAAGATCCAAAAAAGTTGAGGGGATTTGGTTCACTTTATAGTTTCATTTATTCTATTTAGTTACAAAAGAAAGCCAATTCAGATCATCCTACTTTCTTCTTTCAAAATTTTGTTGGTATTTATGGTGAAAATACTACCATGAAAACAAAGTGGCATGAAAATAAACCAAATATGTGTCAAGAACTTTTTCAGTGAGCAATCACAGATAAACATATCTAATTCATTCAGTGCTGAATCCACTTCAATATTCATATCAAAACACGTTAAATCCAATGGCTCTAGCATCCTACCTCTCAAACATGTTGATAGTTTCATTTCCACCAACCTGTAGATCTGAACACATTACAACTGAATTATCTCTGCGTTTTTCAGTTGCTTGCCGCAATCACTGTAGAAAATCAAGGACAAAAGGAAAATCATGGTTTAAAAATAAAAAAAAAAAGAAACATAGGGATTTTGTCTGAAAGAACCTGATGATTGGTTACCATATCATTTCTTTGCATAATTAACATAAGAAAATGATAGACATTCAAAATATTAATAATCATTCTGTACTCCCAGTCCATCCATGAGCAGCATACACAACAAGCCATTTGCAGGTAACCTGTATCGATCTATCTGACTTTTAACAAGTAACTTGCTAACTAAGCAATCACAATGATCTCTGGAACATGGTCTAAATATCTTCAGTTATATGATATAGTATGGGGGACACGTGAGTACAAAATATTCCATATAAATGAATATATATATATATATATATATATATATATATATATATATATATATATAAAAGCTTCCCCAGTCATTTTATTATTTTTATCATTAAATATGTTTTTAATCCTTAAACTTTAATACAAAAGTAAAATTTATTTTTATTTTAAATTTTGATACAATTTTATCTTCATATTTGAAAATTGAATAAATATAGTCAATCAAATCTAACTATGTTAAATTTTGTGTCAAATGACACTTTTTGGTTGACACTTCAGCTATTGACACTATTTATATTAAATGTCAGCCTAAAATGTCATTTAATACCTAAACAAATTTAAATTTATTGTAGTTGAATAAGAGAATTATATCCATCCAATTTAAAGTTATCAAAGTTTGAAACAAAGATTAATTCTAAATTTGTTTTCAAATTTAAAGACAACAACATATTTAACCTTTAAATTTAAATGTCCTTTAGGCTTTTAATTCTGAAACTAGTAAAAGAATTCCGGATAACATATACGTAAGCCATAAAACTACTGAAATCTCAAACAGATAAAATAACTCAATATAATTCATACACAAGACTATGAAGATATTAAATGGATGTCAAAATTTGAAAGTCTAACATATGATTAGAAATTCATTTATTTTTACCAAAAGTAATTAGAAGTAAACTACAGGGTATATCAGCTATAGATCCACATGATGATTAAAATTCAAAACAAAAATTACCGCAGGTAATGTTGAAATTTGGAGTCATGGTGTTCAAGCGTAAAACTGAAATGATCAAAGGAAATTTTAATTGACTTGTTATTAATATTGAATTTCAATCAATCCTCATATTCTAAAAATACATACAGAGCAACCGTTTGGTTCTTATACATGGTCTTAGTTCCTTGATCCCAGCTACGCAAAAGTGTTCCCGCAAAACTTTCTGAGTCTTCTTAGTCATTGGCTGCAAAGCAAGCAAAATCCTTGAGATCTCTACCAATGACAAACACAGCCAACACCAACACCGCAACCAATCCTGGGCTTCATTTGATATTACCCGAGGTTGCAGATAAGTGAATCTCTGAACCATCCTAGCTAGCAATGCACAATAGCAGAGATAGGATGATTTGAAGATCGAAATTAGTATTTGATCCCGAAGGACTAGATTTCTCCATTTGGGGGGATCATCTGGTTCATCCTGGCAATAGGAACAGAACTACTGTGCCAATGAAATGATCACCAGCCGTGACTGAGCCATCAGAACCAGAAGAAGCAGGGCCAACCTTTGCTTAAAACAATGTCGAAAGATGTCATTCCTCAAATGATCGCATAGAAATTTTCTCCAATTGTACCGGCCAATCCTCTCCAAGTAGCTGTGGATTTAGCTCCATAGCAACTTTAAAATCATGCAAAGATACCAAGTGTGGTGGTCCGTGTCCAGCCTCAGGTTCTGCCAGCCCACTCTGCACATGTAAATTATTATTTGGCCAGACACCATTAATGACCTTCCCCTGAATCTGCTGTTTCGAGACAGGGGGCTTCCTATGTTCATTTGCAGACCTAGCTCCCACTAAATTAACACAAGATCTGATCAACCTTTTCATGTACACATCTAACATATTATTCAATGTATTTGCACATTCCATAGAAACACCTCCAAGACCACCCTGTACTGTGGCAATCTGCTCCATGCGCCTTCTCAATGTATCTGTATTAGATAACCTACCACTGTCGCAACAACTAACAAAATCACTAGTGCCATTCACTGGCAACGCTTTGCGGGCCCCACCAACACTTGTGGTGCAGTAGGGAATCCCAAGCGGTGCTACCAAGGGACTTCTAGAAAAATTGAGGCGGCGTAATTGCTCCACCTCTTCCCCATTTTCAATAATTGATACATCGGTTGGTCCTTTCCCATGTATTCTTCGTTTCTCAGCAGGTCTCTGAAGAGCATCAACCATACCATTCTCAAGTAGCTCATCAACTACCTGAAGATGTTGTGTAGGTCTTTGATAATCACATGGAGTAAGAATATCATTCTCCATATCAACCTTACTACTGCTGTCTTCTGTAGCTGTGGATTGATGAGCAACAGAATCAACTTTTCCATTTGGTCCAAGAGGGCTCAGTCTATCTTTAAGCTTACGATCACGGCCGCCAGACCTTAACTTGCGTGGCGAAACTGGCACAACCCCATTGGACCAAATGGAAACATTCTGATTTTGGATGTTAACAAAACTATGTTCATGTCCATCCTCTCGACCAGATGCATGACTGACAAGTGTTCCAGTTTTTGGAGGACCTGTCAGTTGCTGGACTGGCGGTGGGGTCTTGGCTTGGCAAGCATTTTTCAAAATTGACTTTATGAAGTGATTGTGTAACGGAAGATTCTCCCTGCCAAGTACCCGATAACATGACCTATCAAATTCAGTCTTGCTCAGCTTCTGACTCAGAAACCTGTTCAAGTAATAAAAGTACTGCTTTGACTTCTCCGCTCCAATCCTCTTCACAATCTGCGCTTTTAATTCGACCAAATTGATTCTTGAACTGAGTGGGGGTTGCATTTCTCAATCAATAGAATCATACACTACCCAACAAATCAAAATACAACCCACCCACACATGAACACCCTCAGTAATCACAACAGCTACTTCTTCTTCCAAACAACCCAAACCCTCCCCTTCCCCATATCATTCAACCCCAAATCAACAATCACACCCTCTGCCAATCACAACAACCAGACTCACCACAGAACATCCCAACAACATTAAGCCCCCAACAGAAAGAAACAACTTTCAACCCAAACACCGTTACCTTTAGCCCAAATTTCACTCACCACAAAATTCACACAATGCACGCACAGTCAAATCTCAACTGCCCCCATCACCCAGAACCCTAGAGATCAAACTGGGACAAAACACTCAAAAACCAAATTCAATTCAACAAATTGAATGCTAAATCAAAACCCTACGTTTGAACCACCACAAAGAGAACCTTACCACACCATTTGCACCAATCTAAAAAACCCTCATTGCTTCCCGAAATTCCCAACACTGCACGAACTTTGAGTCCCGCAGAGATCACTGAATTAAAAAAAATTAGAGAAAGACAAACAAAAAACAGTAATATTAATAAAGTAATACGTAACAAAAAATGGGTCAAAATTTTAAAATTACAACAGAAAAAAAGAAGAAAAAAAGTGGAAAAAAGTTAAGGGTTTGAGGTTTATTGAAGAAAAACACAAAAGGGTTTTATGCATTGATTAAGCTCTGACCTCAACATAGTTCGCGAATTTGCATAGAAATCTCCAACCTTAGTTGCTACTTTTGAATCTTTGGAAACTTGATTATGGCCATGGCTCTTTTTTTTTTTCTTTATTCTTTTTTTTTACGATTTATATATTGAACTTTGCTCTCAGTGTGTTAAAGCTCGATCTCTGGTAACAGTGGCTCTCTCTTCTTTTGTTTTATTTATTTATTTTTCACTTTTCTATTCTCTCTAGCTCTTCTTCCCACTCTTTTTTTTATTTGTTTCATTTTGATTTGGTTATTTCGGGATCCAATGATAATAAATTTTCTTGTGCTCTTAGGAAATTTGTTTCTTTTTTTTATTGTTTTGAGATTAAAGATTTTATTGAGATATTTTTTTTTATTTGGTGATTTATAGGATTTACTTTTGGTGATTTGGAGAGAGAATAAAATAGATATTACTTTTGAGTGAGAATTTGAAAAATATAAGATTTTATTTGTGATCAATTGAGGTCATTTAATTATAATACTATTTTCATTTTTTAAAGAATTGTGATAACTTTTTTAAGAATTAAACTATTTAATGATATAAAATATACGATTATATAACAAAAAATATATAATTAATTGCAAGGAGACTACATCTTTTTCTTAATTTTTCACAATATATTTTGTGTGCGTATATTATATGCAAATTTAACGGTTAACTGACATAAATCAAATGGGAATCCAAAAAATAAATGGGAATGGTGTTCATATATCTAAATTTGATAAATATTCGTGCTATAATACTATTTAAATATATTACATTTCATAAATATATATAAATAAATATTTATATATATATATATATATATATATATATATATATATATATATATATATAAATAAGGGGTTTGCTAACGCGCGTACGCCTGTTTTTCAGTTGGTACATTTTAGCAATGTATACCGGATTTTAGTAGACAAAAATACCCTTATATATCATGGATTCTAAGTTTTAAGGTTAAGGGTATTTTAATAATTTTCATTCTCAAAACTTAAAAAAAAAAAAAGAAACCCCCCAAACCCTTACTCACCTCTCTCATTCCTCTCAATCCTTTCTCTTTCATCTCTCTCACTCCAAACACTTGCCTTTAAACAATTTGTCTTTCTAAAGAGTTGAGTCATTGACATATTCACCTTGAGGCAAAGGTTCATTCAAGATCTCTTCAATTTCATCATCTTTACTAATTTCTCTAATTTCATCATCTGCATATGTTGAATCATCATCTCTAAAAAAAACCCTCCAGGCCAATTACCAATTCTTTCAGATAAGACAAAAATTATAAAATAAAAACTCATTATAAAGTCAATTTTTGTAAGAAATTGTTTAACAACAAGTATTTCTGATTTTTTCCAGGTCAATTACCAATTCCTTTATGCTTGTGAAAATTGGATAAAATTAGATAAGACAAAAATTATAAGATCAAAACTCATTATAAAATCATTTTTTTGTAAGATTGTTTAACGGTTTCTGATTTTTTCAATTGGGGCTACAGTAGGATGTTTCTGATTTTTTCAATTGGGGCTACAGTAGGATGACAGAGAAAAGATTGGAGTGAGAAAGATGAAATAGAAAGGGTTTACAGCAATGAGAGAGGTGAGTAAGGGTTTGGGGTTTCTTTTTTTTTTTTTTAGTTTTGAGAATGAAAATTATTAAAATACCCTTAACCTTAAAACTTAGAATCCATGATATATAAAGATATTTTTGTCTACTAAAACCCGGTACACATTGCTAAAATGTACCAACTGAAAAACAGGCGTACGCGCGTTAGCAAACCCCTATAAATAAATATATTTATATATATATATATATAATTAATATAATTATTTCCAAAAATAAATAATGGTAAAGATGACATGAAGTTTATATATTTTTTACGCAAAATAACTATTTCAAATCAAAGAAAGTTATTTCATATGATGGTCTTCTACCAAATGTTTATCAACATTTACTACTCATTTGCTCATATCATAAGGTGATCATTACAAAAGAAAGAAATATAGACAAAACACAAAAGAAATGGTAAATTAATGTGCAAAAAGAGTTTTCATAAAATATTTAAATTATATCAATTATAAACTAAGCATGTATTGGACCAAGAGTCTAATGGATAGGATTTTCTTCAACTCTCACCACATAACTCATTCTACTCTATTTGGATGTAAATAATTATTAGAATTCAAGATACATCCTTTATGACCTCATATATTAATGCATACACTAATAAAACCACAATCATTCCTCCTTATATTGGTTTCAACCACTCTTAGATAAATATCATAAACCAACTATCATATTAACATTTACAAAATCACATACTGAAACATACCAAAAGAAAAATAGAGTTATAATTTGTTAATCTCACTCAACGAGAATATTTATTCGCTCAATGAGTAGTGTCTAAATGCACACTTGCCCAACAACCAAATAGCTCCCAACAAGATTATCATTGAAACTCATAGGCTTAAATTCTCACAAAAGTCACTTAACCATTATCAAGTCAATAAGCTCTCTAACTTTGGTTTCACCCAGTGAGTATATTCTCGCCCAATGAGTCTGCATAATTCTGTAGATTTATGTCAGTCCAACCCTACAAATTCAGTCCAAGAGCCAACACAAATGTCCAATTCAAATTTCACCACATTTAATTATTCAAACAACATCACTCATGCAATTCAAGTATACCAATTTGTAACCCTAATTTCAATTCCATTCACTAATTCTTATTCACACAACCTAATCATATAGGTAAAACACCATACAAACATACAATTAGCAATTACAATGTATCAATCACATGAAAATTGTGCAATTAACTTCCTTTACCCAAGACACTGATAAACCTTCTCTAAGGAATCCAAAATCCCTTCCAGCTTACAATATGTCTATACCTAATAACAACACAAACACGATTAGGGCACACCATTAGAACTACTAATCAATAGAGACTCATATAGAAAACTCAAACATTACATGCGAGCCAAAAAGGTTCAATGTAGAGAAAGAACAAAAAAACCAAGAAAATGATTGAAACTTAACTTACACAAATGAAGAAACTGATTTGTTCAAATTGAACAGCTCATCACAAGATTCAATCCTACGATCTTAGTTCTTCAATCAAACAAGTAGAGAGGAAGAACTCTTAAAGAGAAGTCAGAGAACTCTAGAAAAATGGTTTCTAAAGAGATTATGTATTTTAAAATAATGAAACTCATTCATATATTTATATTAAAACTTTTTAATATTAAAATAATTGAGTCTCACTATTTTTAAATCATTATCACTTCTAAAATGTCAATTTCTAGGTTTTTACATTCTCCCAAACAAAAAAAAAATCGTCCTCGAAAATTCACTCATCGAGTAGAAAGAAAAGTATACTCCCCTCATTTCTCTTATAATAACCACCTAGACTTGATCAAGTTATGTCTCTAACACCTTAACTAACTGAAAACATCGCCTTCATCCCAAACGTAATTCTCAACCTCAATCTAAGATTGAATGATCCTTTATGTCTAACAAACAAGTGTATCTACTATACTAAACTCTCCTTCCATACATTCTCTAAACATCATTTTTCCAAATCGTTATCTTGTAACCACCCCTTAACAACATATCATTTGGACTTGAAATCACTAGCTTGATCAATACCTAGTTGCTCTAATGTACTTCACAACCTAGGATTTTTTTATTTACCTTTTCACAGCCAATCTTTAAATCCTTGAACTTTTCACCAACTCTAACATCTTCATCATCAAACCAACGACTTGAATCCATTTTCTATTTAACCTTCTACTATTACTTCCTCACTTCAAAGTTGACATCACAATACAAAACTATGGCTCACTTAATCTCTTTTATATCATGTTCAACTTTCCTTATGCAACTCCACATTTCTAGCTCTTGATGATCACTAGACATCTTTATCTAATCCTCACAAAGACGACATCTTTATTGTTTTAAAGAACTCACGAACACACCAACTACCGAGTCCTTAGTAAGATAGCTCTTCTCATGAACCTTGTACTTATCTAAAAACATAACTTACCATCATTTCATTGCGCCACTCTAATCCACATACATTCCTACTTCTAGTGTATTAAGTCACAAAAGATCTTAAAGGCTCTCATGTGCCAAGAATTATTCGAACTAAAGTGTCAATTAAACTCTTCTTCAATATCCTGAAAACCTTTTTTCACGCTTCTTTGTCTACTTCAAAAGGATTATCCTTTTATGTCAGTTGTGGCAAGGAACGACCATCCTTAAGAAATCTCCTTCAAAACTTATATAAGCTTGCAAACCCCATAAAACTCCCTTTCTCATAGATAGCATTAGCATCCCATTTCCTCAATATTGTATCCATTCATTAGAATTAATTCTTCCTTATCCAAAATTCACATTTGAACGGATTGACATAGACTTCCTTCTCCTTCAAGATCTACCAAACTTCGTAGATTATCATGATGACACATAAGGACTACACCACTACTTTTCTAACATCTCTTTTACCTACTTCTTTTACTCCACGCTATAAAAAAGCCATCCAATAAGGAACTATTAACACTATTTATTACTCTAAACACAAATGCAATAGTGAATCTCACCACTCATAGGTGGCAGTCCTAGTATCTGATTTGAAACACATCTAAATCAAACTCTTCCACCTTCTACAATCCATTGTGTTTGTTTTTCATTAACCTTTGTCAGACAACACTCGCCCACATAACGCTCTACCCTTTCTTTTCAGCTTGATTCACACTCAATGCACATCCAATGACCCACCCTTTTAAATCATGGAACAACACTTCTTTGGTACCACAATCCTCTAGAATGATATTAGAAGGAAATTGATTCATCCACGTGATTATGTCCCAACCTTGGAAAGGAAACAAATCAAATTGACTTTGAATATGGATCCTTTAACCACCATGAGGCTCACCACACTCCAAAGCATACTTCCACTAGTCGAAGTTGTCCCAAAACCACCCTTTCAAACTCTAACTCCCTTATAGACAAACCACCTTGTTTACACGTGCATGAGACACAAAGGAGTGTGTTGTTTAACCCAAACCCAAAATGCTTAACATAACCACCATTTATGTAACTTACATGTTGAACACGATCATTTGTACTAACAACTTCACATTACATATTACAAATACCTTTCCAACTACTTCAAACCTTTCCTCTTCTTTTTTTTGTTGATTGTGTTTTTGCATTACTAGTTGCACTTGCTTATAAGAATAATCTTAATGATGTGTTTCTCTCTAAGGCACTTGAAACCCTCTACCTCATGTTAAAGATCAAACCTTTCTCTTGTGTAAGCCAGTTTACTTATAACATCCTTTCTACTCCTGAATTTGACTATTGTTATTGTTGAGAAGATCTAACTACCTCCTACTGATATTGATCTAGGTATAAAACTCTTAATATACATCCCTCCCATCAAAGGTTGTTTTCCCCCTTACTTAGAAAACACCACCCTGCCTAACTGATCTTCAAAGGGCTGCCTTATCTTAGCGTCCCATTAGAAATTTTATTTTCTTCTACACTCCATGGCCTCTACCCTTTTTAGATTTAACCTCAAACCTTCCACAATTTCCCACCTTCGAGCCTCAAACATTGTCGAGATGTAAAACCAAGTTGATTTCTCAAACCTTACTACACCAGTGTGCACCGATAGTCCCCTTGTTCTAACTTATGATATATGATCCTAATAACATGTTCTTGAAGCTCCCTCAATCCAAAACTCGAAATTTCTAACCCATCAAGCTACAACACATTATATCTTCATATCTTTGAAGTAAGAGATTGTCTCAACGGCCTTATCCAATTCTTGTGTGTGTGTGTGTGTGTTTGTGTGTGTGTATATATATCGATTTTTAACCAAATGAACAGAGATGAAGAACTCCTAAAGAGAAAGTTAGAAAACTCTAAAAAAAATGGTTTTCTAGAGAGATTGTGTGTGTTTTGAATGATGAAACTCATTCATAACGAAACTATTTATATTAAAACCTTCTAATATTCAAATAATCAAGTCTATCTATTTTTAAATCATTATCATTTCTAAAACGTTAATTTCTAGATCTTTACATATAACATCGTTATTAGTTCTAATCTATTAGGACAAAATTTGGTTTCTAACCTATTATATTAGTTTAAATTTATTTCAAACTACTTTAATTAATGTTTACATTGTTATTTAAAATTGTGGTCAAATTTAGTATAGATTTAGGATTTATCATAAAAATCATCTAAATTATTTTATTTTTTAGTTAAGGTTCTGAAATGTCAAATTTGGTCATTCCCTTTTATATCGTTCTAATTTTGTTTTATTTATTCTTTAATGGTTTTTTGGTTCGGTCTTGGTTTTTATTTTTTCTATATGTATATCTTTTCTCATACTTTTAAATTTTATTTATAGATTGATAATATTTTGAATCATTTATCGCCCTATAATATCTATAAGAGAATTAGTTATTTTGGATTGAATGAACCAAAGTCCAAAGATTGTGTTTTTAAGAATTTAGTTCACCAAAGATTGTTATAAATAGATGTTTATGGTGTCACTTGTAACATGACATCATCAAGGCAAGGTGACCTCAACACACAAATCACCGATTAGGAAACCTTAAATTAATTTGTGCTTCCACGTACATAATAGTGCTTTATTAAAACCAATCTATGACATTATGAGAGGATAAAGGCAACTAATCACCTATTAGAACACATATACAAAAATTAGGTCCATGCGAGACAAAAGTCCATACATGTACTATAAATAGACATTATTTACAAGGTCTGTAATTTGATCCAATCATTATTGTATTGATGACTTAAGCATCAAAATAACTATGACTTTGCAGGCTCCCAAACAAAAAAACGACACCGAACAATGTACATATACAACTAATGTGACCTTCAACCACACTAAAATGAAGTATCAATACTCAACTACAATTTGATTTCTATTTTCAAACCAAACACCATGTACTATTTTTAACTTGAGATTTTATGAGGTACTAACATAATTTTTTTGGAGTATTTTCAAAACTTGACACTTTAAAGGTTGTGTTAAAATTTTAAGTTCTTGTGTACTTCTATTTGTGATTTGTAAATTTTTTCTATCTTTGTTATTAATGATTTTGATCACTTGTTTCATTGTATGTTTTCAACAAGTGTTGATAAAACATATATCCTCTCACCCATCAAAACTTTAATTGTGATAAAAAATCTTATTCATCACTTGGTTATCTACAACAAGTCTCTTCAGTTTTCACTACAATAGTATTCTGTTTTCACAATCATACATTGTATAATTTTCTATTTCTTTGTTGGTTAGTATTAAAGATTGTATCTATAATATATATGATTGTCATAAGATTTTCTGTAAATTTGGGAGACAAAAATCTCTGTTGTCATTTTACTAATTTTACTAATCTAACTTTTTTTTTACACATAAACGAGGATTGAAATAGTTATTGTTTTCATCTCATCCAAAGTTTGATTAGATAATTGAATTTTTCGTTTGAATCTAATTAAGATTCAAAATAATTTGAATGAAACCGAATTAACCTAACTTCGTAATTCAATATATTACTTTTACTATTGTATATATAATTAAACCTTAGGAAAAATAATTATCAAACTTAAATAAAGTTATATTTTACAAACATATATTTTAAAATAAAAAAAATGATTAAAAATAAAATACCATGATGTATAAAATATTTTTATTAATACAAAATAGTTCAACAAACTTATTATTTTTAGAAAATATTAAAAACAAAACAGGTTGGACGGTAAGAAACATGAACCCGAAATCATCATAACAAGTATATTAAATCTATTTTCAAATTAAATTATTAAAAACTTAAAAAGGAAATTGAGTCACATTTTCAATAGGGGATGTAGCTCAAATGGTAGAGCGCTCGCTTTGCATGCGAGAGGTACGGGGTTCGATCCCCCGCATCTCCATTTTTCTTTGAAATTCTATTAAAAATAGATTAAACAGGTTTGATCTAATTTTTATTGAAAATAATCTTTAAAAATCCAATTATGAAATAATTGTTGATTATCTCTAAAAAATAATACATTAAGAACAATATTTAAACGTTATAAATATCTTTTATCAATAATTTAGTCTAAGTCTTCATTTAAAAAAATGAAAAAAATTGATACTAAATATAAATAAAATATATTCTTTGGTTTTGGGGTTGGACTCCACTCATTATTATTAAATCTCTTCCTTAATTACTTAAAAAAAACATATCAGTAAGATAGGAACAGAAACAAAATATTTAGTTAGATGATAATCCAAAATTGAAAGATGCAAGGAGAAAAACCTGAGTTGTTCTGTGTGAGTATGTAGAGTAGAAAAACAAAAGGAAGCAGAAGATGGTGGGGAACACATGGCTAAGTAGAGCGTGATATTCTTCCATTAATTTTGAACTGAGTTGGTGCAGTAAATACCCAAATAAAGTAAAGAATCGACGTGGATATCATATGCTATATACACGAGAAAAGAACAATACAAAGGAACTTACGTAAATCATTGGCCAAATGGCAACATTTGAGATTTTTGTGCATACAGACACCATCTCACTTCTTCCAGGAATCCAATTTCATAACTAAAATATAGAAAAGCATCAAAAACATTATGTGAGGGACCGCTTAACTTTTTGTTATATACTATGTGCACTTTTAATAAACAACTTGTTTCACCACTCCTACATGCAACCTCTTCAACACATTATAATCTCAGCAATACAGTCAGATATATTCTAAAATCACTCAACACTTTTCCAAAAGTACTTCTTCTTGGTGTTTACCTCTTGTTCTGTTTCTTTCAAATTTAACACATTGGATTCTTCAAAGAAGAGAGAGAGATGTTTCTCCTTTGCCTATTTAAGGATGCAAGCACTAAACCAAATGTAATATTCCAGACACTGGAACTGCAACAAAGTGAAAATGAGTTCTCAAAGCCTCATTTTGCATGCTAATGTGTTTCTTCTTCTGCTTATACCTGGTTGTCATGCTCAACTTCGAGTTGACTACTACAGAAACACATGTCCAAATGTTGAATCGATTGTTCGGAGAGCAGTTGAGATGAAACTTCAGCAGACAGATGTGACAGTTCCTGCTACACTTAGGCTGTTCTTCCATGATTGTTTTGTTAGGGTCAGCACTGTTATAACTCATGATCTTCCTCTTTTTTCCTTTGCATGCACCACTTTGGCAATAACAGTTGATACTAGAACATGATTCTATTTTTGTGCATGTTGGACAGGGGTGTGATGCTTCTGTGATGCTAGCTTCAACAAACCACACATCTGAGAAGGATAATCCTATAGATCTTTCACTAGCTGGTGATGGATTTGACACTGTGATCAAAGCCAAGGCAGCAGTTGACAGTGTACCTGGCTGCCAGAATAAGGTTTCATGTTCTGACATTTTGGCAATGGCAACTAGGGATGTCATAGCTCTGGTAATTATTATAATAAGCTATAGCTTTTGCAATACAACTTGTAATCAAAATTCATAAATTGTATCATTTGTAAAGTAAGTTCAATCCTAGTATAGCACTTGTCTATACAATGGTTAACAGTACTATATAAAGGTCACTAGAGGCATAGGAAGAAGAGTTTATTACATTATATAAAGGAAGAGAGGGAGATTCAAGAGGGCATTTATTGTTCCTGTTGGGATTGAATTAGACAAGTATTTTGGGGAGATTAGGATCCCTGCATAATCCATAGAGTATCATATTTCCTTTGATTTGTCTTAATAGTTTTTTTTTGGATATGTGGAAAATGATTTTATTCCTTGTACAATTAGCTGAATAGAAAATGAACATTCACTTGGTTTCAGGCAGGAGGACCATCTTATGCAGTAGAGCTGGGAAGGCTAGATGGGAGAGTCTCAACAAAAGGAAGTGTTACAGACCATATACCCGATCCTGATTTAAAGCTAGAACAACTGAACCAAATGTTTGCTTCACATGGACTAACCCAAACTGATCTAGTTGCTCTATCAGGTATTTCATTCATAATGAACAAAATACATGTTTTTTTTATATACATTAGGATGACTCAAACATTTGTTTTTCAGTAAGATGGTAAATTTAATCAATGTTCAACTTTTTGGTTTTAATCAATTTTCAAACTGCATTTTAACCCCAAAATCAAGTATGAGCAGAGCAAGTACTGTGTTTTTTGCATCAGGTCGAAAATCTATACCAAGCTTTATTGCAATCTTACTTTTAACATAACAGTTTCATAATGTGGATTAAAATGAGGGGTTGCAGGAGCACATACCGTTGGATTCTCTCATTGTGACCAGTTCTCCAAACGTATTTACAACTTCAAAGGCAATAAAAGCATTGATCATACACTTAATCCTGCGTATGCAATACAGCTCCAACAAGACTGTCCAAAAAATGCAGACCCCGAAACAGCCGTTCAAATGGACCCAATAACACCAAAGATATTTGATAATCAATACTACAAGAATCTTCAGCAAGGAAAAGGGCTTCTTGCTTCTGATCAAGCTTTGTTTACTCATAAAAGAACAAGAGAGCTAGTGAACTTATTTGCATCCAACAACACAGTCTTTGAAACGTCTTTTGTAAGTGCCATAACAAAGTTAGGACGAATAGGGATTAAAACAGGAAACCAGGGTGAAATCCGGCGTGATTGCTCGATGGTTAACTGAGCTACAAATTGTGACCATGTTCAGATCATTCTGAAATAATCTTATTAATTTCTTCTATTTGTTTGTTTTGGGTTAATGAATACTAAAATTACAGTCAAATACAGCTTGGTAGAATTCTGATTCTGCAATAGTTTCAGAAGAGACTAGTGGTTTTCGGATGCTTTCAATTCAATTTAATTCAAACAATCAAAGATTTATTTTTCATGTTACTGCTACAACTGCATTTTCTATCGACATCAGTCTGGTTTGATTCAGTCCTGTACACTTTTATCAAACACTTTCTTTTTAAACTCAATTTTACTTTCACTCCTCTTCCTTTGTCCACGACTGAAAACTAAAACTGAATCAAATAGATAAACTTTTATTCCTAAAGAAGTGTCAAACTTGGGAGCGTTTGAAAATAACTTAAGCTTACTGAAAGAATTAGTATACCCAAAAAAAAAATTACCATAACGTATATGAAGTCATTTACCAAATGCTGCCTTAGTTAAATTTTTTTCAGGCTTTTCTGTTAACATTTATTCTCGTGTACGAAAACCCAGTTTGGAAGAAGTGGAAAGGCAAGAAAATGAAGAATGTGCAGTCAACTGCACTTTTGGCGAGAATTGTTCATAACACACCCAACCCCAAAATGAAAATAAGCGAATCGTCACCAAATTATGCAGAGTTCAATTTAAGTACAAATACTCAATAACTTCTACACAGATATTGTGTTCTTGCTGCCTTACATTTCCTTCCTAACAATGCAGTTTTCAGTTATATCAGTGTTTAGTTCTTCTCAGTGTTGCTCTCCAATTCCCTTCTCAATTGGAGAGAGAAATCATCACTGACATCATCATCATCCCAATCATCCTCCCACTGTTGAGTCACTTCCTTTCCTTCCTCCTTGTCATACCACTCTGAAAATTGTAAAACAATAAATTGCAACAGAAATAAGAAGAAACATTAGAATGACACCCTCAACAAACCAAGTTGAATATGTAGTTTCTAATCCAAATACCATCACCAGAAATGAAAGAAAACAAAATAATTCAAGCAATTACATGAATCCTAATATCTGCACACTAAGTGTTCATTGCTAACGAGAAACAGATTCAGCAGCATGACCAGCTAACTCATCATAGACCAAAGCCTCATCTCAAACTCTTGGTGCGCTGTGCGACCTGGTGCAGGGAGTTTCACATTTTTCCTCATCTGTTTGATATTGTTTGACTGCCAAGATGTATGTATGTCTATATAACTGATTTGAGTGGCTTGATTTTGCTACATGATTGAAAGTATGTTGTATTGTATGTGAATTATAGTTTGGAAGTATGTATGAAACAAAGTTGTGATTGGCGTAAGTGTAACAGTATGGTTGATGGACGTAATTCCATGGATCTCAAAGGGAGGTCACATGGTGGTGCCCTATGTTATGGACGTAATTCCATGGACCTCAAAGGGAGGTTACATGGTGGTGCCCTATGTCATTGGACGTAATTCCATGATCTTCAAGGAGAAGATTCATAGTGGTGCCCTAGTGTTTAGAAGGATCTACAGGGAAGCTCAGTCTTGGGGGTTATCCTAACGCTCCAATGGTCTTTCATTGTCAAGTAGAGAGGATTGAACCATGTGGTGAGGAGTAGCAGGAGGTCTTAGTCTTGGGAGCTTCCAGTATGCCTCAAGGCCCGGAACAGGCTACCCTCGTGAGTGTGGTAGGGTGGGGAACCCAAGTTTCATAAGCCACCACGAGTGCATAACCCGCCATACCTCGATAATCATTCTAAGTCCGGACGAGTCAAGTGTCAAGTGCAACAAGTTATGTTTGTGTAGTCTAGTATATCTGTCTCTAATTGCTTATTGTATGTGACTGTATAACATGATTTTTGTATATCTAGCTCACCCTTCTTTTTGTGTTTGTCTGTTGTTTGTGTCGTGTTTCTGTTGCAATGATCATCCACTTGGATGTAAGCAGAAGTCGAAGAAGTTCCCTTGGAGCAAGAGTTGGAGGATGTTGATGATGCAGTATAATAATTTTTTTTTTATTTCTAAATTTAGGTTGGTGTTATCTTGAAATACTCTTATGGGTGTTTAAAGTTTTAAATTATATCCATTTTTGGGATGACTGTAATTATTAAGACTTTAGCTACAAGTTTGACTCCTAACTGTTCTCCTATATCAGAATTGTGGACTACCATAATATATATTTGTTATATTTTTGATATGAAAATGTTAAAAGCCAAATGGAATATGCACAACATGAGTTCTAGTTCATATCAAGCACAATTTATTAAAAAAAAAGGGGAAGATAGTGTGTTTTGCTTCAATGTGGTGCGTGCTGTACATGTACATCTGGAAATTTTAAGTGTTATTGTAGGGCATGGGAGTTACAGGTTGCAACGTTACAATAAATTGTAATTGTTAAATTGCACAAAGTCCTTTCACCCTGTCCATGTATCCCACATTGCTTGTAACTACAAAGCTCACCACCATTACATCTAATAGGGAAAGGAAATTTTAGCCCCTTAAGAATACCACAAGGTTCAATAGCATGCCTTAAGTGGTCCATAAATACATCTCAATCAAAAGAAATTTTCTTGAGCCCAAAATGTACACCATAACGTCCACATAATCATACATAAAATAAAATGAACATCAACCGATCTTTCGTAAAATAATTTTTCTGTGTAAAATAACCAAGTATTGCAGATGATTCTTTAAGTAACCAACCAAAAAAGCCCCATAGTTTTTGTATAGAAGAGGAAAGCTGCCCAATTTAGAGAATTTTGATGACATAGTGCCAACTTTTTAAAAATATATCATAGTTATCTTGTAAGAGGAAAACTGCATGCGTTTTAGGTTTTGATGATATCGAGCCAACTTTTTTAAATATAATCTCTCTACTGAGACCACTGTATCAGCACACACATGGTACACATCAATGATGTGGAAATCAAGATCGTAATACGGATTGTAAGATCCTCCCAAAAGACACAAAATTATACACAAAGATATACATGTGATTAAAATGACAGGGTAAGAAAAGTATCTTGTTAATGATAACAATGAACAAGTTTAAACCAAAGGTTCAAATTCATATATCTATACGTCATAACTAATAGATCTAAGACAACAAGGAATCAGTCAGACAACATACAGAACATAATTAACTCACAAGCTGACCTAGCTCCTCAGAAAAGAAATAAAAAAAATCTAAATCAAACATTCTGCAAAATAGGAGATGAACAAGGCTGTATAGATTTTTGGATCCTTAAAAGTGTATGCTATCCTCTAGTCAGTCCCTAAAAGCAGAAATATTAAAACTTAGTATGTCAGAGTAAGATTCTTCATACTAGAGTTGGTTTGCTAACAAGACACATTAAGTGATATGTCAGCTGCCAACTTGTTCTCAACTTGGCATGACAAGTAGAGCTGATGTTTCACTTAAAATGTTACAATAGCAAACTAACTTCGTTACCAAGGACTAACGGGAAAGACAAATCTTACTTTAGAGTACTAATTTTTAATTTAGAGGCTTTTAAGGATCAACAAGAAGATGACAAATACTTTCAAGGACTAGAAAGACTATTCAGCCAAATAAACAAAGACAGAAAATAATAAATGTAGGTTTTAAAAGAAATAAACAAATCAAAGTCAAAGAGTCTGACTCATAATCGCAACAAATCCAAAGTAGAGGGAAAAAAAAGAGGAGTTTCATATTGCATAGAGTAGACGAGGCACCACAATAACAGAACAGAGAAGCAAGGAGAACTGCAATAAAGGAAAAGACAAGCAAGGTTGAGCGCAAGCTATAGAGATGAACCACAGTGGCGGAAGCAAGCTATAGATTCTTTGCTCACAATAGTAGACTAAACAAATAAAAAATCATACACTATAGTAGACTACACAAATAACAAATCATATAACAAATAACAAAATGTACCTTCAATGCTAACATAAAATTTGTGAGAAAGATTTGAAATCCCTAAAAGATATTTTTTTTTATTATTGATTTTTCTTTCAAATGAAAATCTCCTAAAATTAATTAATTAATTAAATAAGTAGCCCCAAATTCAGAGAATTATCTGTCTATGTACCATTCCATTGCAGCGCCTGTCTTTCGATGAAGTAAACTAACTAACAAATAAGCTTGTGAAGCATTAACTTTGATGATTCCTTATGGATCAAAACGACGTCAGGTAGGTCATTACAAATTCCAAATGTAAAACATTCCAGAAACAAAAATCAAAAACCTAAACAGGGTAAACGAGATTTGCGTGGAAAATTTACCGTCGTTGATTTCAAACTCTTCAAACTCATCATCGTCTTCGAAGAGGTCGATCTTGACGTCCTCGGTGGCTGCTTTTGGTTCAGTCGCCATGGATATACCTGAATCTGCAGTTATTTCCAAGATCCATTTGATGAATTCATAAGAAAAATAAACTAATTTTGGTAAAAAAAAAAAAAGTGGTAACAACGTGAGCAATCAGACAAGAATTTGAACACACAATGGTACAGTGAAAAACATAATACTCACGAACAAGGTTGGAGTGTAAACCCTATGAACAAGAAACCTTCTGCTCTGGAATCAATAACGTGCGTTCTGAGGAAAGGTTTCTCTGTTATATAGTAATGAAAATTGGGTGGGAATTTAAAACAAAAAATGCATTTTTAAAATCTATACTATTATATATAAGAGTATTTTAGGTACACAATTTTTTTTTTTATTTTGGCTCTTTAAATAAATTTTTTGAACTAAAATAATTTTTATCCATTTTAATTTTTAAATGACCGTATTTTAAATTTAATTATTTTTTATTTGACTAATTTTTTAAAATTAAAATAATTATTTATAATAAAATTAAAATAATTATTTTTATTTATTTATGATAATAATATCTTTATTATTTTTTATTTAGCTAAAAAAAGTATAAACATATACCATCAAAACATATGTTTTCACATATTAAAAGGAAAGAAAATTTAAAAATTTAAAAATTTTGAGCTTAAAATCCATAGTTCGACTAAGTATAATTATGATTTCCATAAAAAGAATTATCTTTTAAATATGACTTCTGTAAATTATTTAAAAAAAATATTATATAGAGTTTATGATTAGAAAAAAATATTAATATAATTAGATAAAAAAAATTTAAAGTTAAAATATTAAATGTCTTAAATATATACTTTAAGAATTAAAAAATAGAGTATTAGAGTTTATAGATGTTTTAAAATAATTCAATAATATAAATAGAATTTCTTAAATATGTCTCATTATCTAAAACATTCTTTATCTTTTTAAAAACTCATTCTTTGAGTTCTCTCTATCTTCTCTTTAAGAATTCTAACTTTTGAGACATTTGTTCGGTGATTAGGAAATACCTAGGAGATCACGACAATGAATTCTTCATTCTCTATCAATCGATCATTCTGATAGAGTAAGTCAATTTCTGCTCATTTTCTGTAGTTTTAGTTTAAGACACATGCACAGAGGATTCCTCATATGTGTGACTTGATCTCTTTATCTAGTTCCTTATTGATCAGTGGTCCTAAGGACATATCCTGATCATGATTATGTGGTTTGTAGGCATTCATAAAGTTCTCTGAACTGATGCAGGGATAGTGGGCTCAATAGAGTCATTATGTCTTTCTAATCAGGTAAAGGAAGCTAATGAATGTCTTCAATTTTGAATTATGAAGTGTGATTTGGTGGTTACTATTATGTAATGTTATGTTGAATGGGTTATTATTGAAATGATTGTTTTAGTGTTAATTGTGTTTTGATAAGTGTGCTTGGTTATTTGATGCATGATAACATTGATGATTTTGATTTGGACTTGAATGAGCTTGTGAATGTTGTTGTTATGAAGTATAAATAGTATAAAATTGAAGTTGTAATGGGAAGAAGAGAGTATACTGAATTATAGGTTGAATTTGATCTATAAAAGAGGTTTTTATAGGCGAGAAGTTGAGGTAATGGTCAAATAAGGAAAATTGTGTTTTTGGATCTGTTTTATAGTCATTTGAAACTTGTTTACCTTCAAGTTAACTGAAATCTAATGTAGAACTAGTTGGTAGTTGATAGGTTGAGTTTTGTATGGTTTTTGATTCATTTTTGGGGGTTTTGACTAGTGAATTTTAAAGTAGAAGACTTTGGGTCTGTTTTTGAGTCAATTATTACTTATTTAGACCCTTAATTTGCAAATTTTTGGTTTAGAATGTGTAGAATTGATTTTAGGTGCTTTTGAGGTTTTGACTTGGTTTTGGTGCATCTAATTTCTAACTAAATGAGCAATGTGGTTCTCTATTTTCATCTATAAACATGTTTTTCATATCAATCTTAGTGTTAAAGATCTCAAATTGGTCATTTGGATAGGTCCAAGATGCACCAAAATAAAAAGAAATTTGGTTGTTGTAAAAAATTGACAAGAATAATCAATTATTTCACTTGATAATCGATTATTCCAGTCAGAATTGCATCATTTCTTCAAAACTCTCTAGAATAATCGATTATCTTACCTGATAATCGTTTATTTCAGTCTAAAGGTCATCTTTGCATGAATTTTCTCTGGAGTAATCGATTATCTCTTAAAAAGCTTAAAATTTAATTTTTGTTTGGGGCGTCTTCTATGCAGGTTGGTTTTTGTTGTTTTATTCTTTTATGTTTCTTATGGATGAAAACGTAAGGCTTGTTTAGTAATATCAATGGAATTTTTTTGAGGTTTTATGCATGAAGTTACGTATGTTTCTAAGTATGGTTTGAAAAGATTTTCTAAGTTGGAAGTCCAGTTTTAGGTGTTATCTTGACACTCTAATTGTCATTCATTCTCAATTTGAGAGTAGTAGGAGATCTTAGTCTAAGTGTTCCATTATGGCCTAAGACATGGAATTGACTAACCTTGTGTGTGGGTAGGGTGAAACCCATTGATGATGACTCTACAGAGAAGTGAGGCCAACACAAGTGCATGACCCGTCATAGCTCGACATTCATACTTTTATCCGGATGGTCAGGTCTAGGTTAATGGTATGCTTAGGATATTTATTTAACTTTGTATGAAATGTGATGTCTGATAAATCTTGATATCCTGTGTTTGTTTCTTTTAATATTAGATTACCTTTGTGTGTTTCTTTGTTTGGTTGTTTGTGTATGTTTGATTTCTTTTTGCAATAATCACCTAGTTGGTGTGAGTAGAGAGTGACGACGTCTCAATGGAGCAAACTTTGGGAGATGATGGAGCAGATGTGTAATTGAGTAAGTAGTTAGGTATTCTAGTTTTATTTTGAAAGACCTTATGTAAATATTTCTTTTATTTCCTTTGGCATTATATACAAAAAATAAACTTATAATTATTTTGGATGACTGCATGGATATTTTATATATATATATATATATATATATATATATATATATATATTCTTTGAGTTTTTAACTATTTTACTTTATTTATCCATTGATAGTTCTTAAATAGTGTTTATACTATTTAAAAGTGATGTTACATTTTTTGTATCAAAACATGTCTATCTTAAAAACCTGTAGGTTATGAGTGTACCAAGTTTATATTGTGTACAATTAGTTGTGTTTAGTTAGTATTTCAGATTCTTTGGGTTAAACTGATGGCTTTTATTTATGTGAGCATATTATGGCACCTAGGTCTCCTCCACCTCTACCCACAAATCCAGATGATGTAATCCTTCGTGGTGGCAATGTAGTAGCAGAATGCTTCATTATTAGTTTAGCATAATACAATAGCTTTACAATAGTTGAAGCTGCTAGAGTGTTAGCCGATACATCGCAAAGGTAGCATGTTGCAGCCATGGGTCAGATGGGAGAAGCAAGGACTACAGTTGGACCATCTCATACTCCACCTACTCAAGCTCAAGAGTGGAGTTTAGAGAGCTTTCTACAAATCCATTCGGCTAAGTTTAATGGGAAGACAAGGCTAGATGAAGCGGATCAATGGATGAGGGACATGAAGAGAATTTTGGATGCGAAGAGATGTCTTGCAGATAACCGAATGGCTTTTTTGCGTACTTGCTTACGAGAGAAGCTAGTCATTGGTGCAACAATGTTAAGATGTTGTTGCAAGAGAGTGGAAAAGTCATTACTTGGGAGTAGGGATGACAACGGGCCGGGTCGAGCACGAATAGTGCCTACCCGTAACCCGACCCACTGAATAAAACTATACCCGCTATCCGCTCGGATACCCGTTTAGAAAATATTTGTGGGTATTAAAATACCCGTGGGTACCCACGAATACCCGCAAAAAATAAAAAATATTTATACATTTTTAAAATAAAATTTAAATAAAATTACAAAAACTAAATATAAAATATAATATAAATTAAAATTTAATTTTAATTAAATTTAACCTAATTAGATATAATTCTATTTTATTTTTAATTAAATTTAATTAAAAATATATATATAAATTAATTTTTTTATTACTTTTTGTGGGTAACAGGTACCCGCGCGTCAGGTAGTATACTACTCGTACTAGACTCGCTTAGAAGCGGGTATTAAAACATCCACTACCCATTACCCGCGGGTAGTAAATATCCGCGATAGTAACTACCCGCCGTGGATTTTACCCGCAGATACCCGTGCTCGTGGATTTTTTTGCCATCCCTACTTGGGAGATGTGAAGTACCCGAAAAACACTAGAAGGGGGGTTGAATAGTGTTAATGGAAAAAATTTCGCAACCCTTCTAATATAGCACGTTATCGAGCTTGAAATTCTTCTTTTAAATGCTTATATGCTCGACTTAATGAATGTTGGAAAATGATAGTTGTTTTTATCATGTTATTCAGAATATATATACTGCAGCGTTTTGTAAGAACTTCACTTATGAAAGGTAATTGTTTAGCTTGGAAGATTCTTGTATTTGTAAATAAAACACAATTGCAGGCTTTTGCAAGAGGATCGTTTAGATAAAGAAGAGATAATTGCACAAATATTTTTATACTGGTTCACTCCAACTGAGCTACGTCGAGTCTCCTTTGTAGAGGGTTCCACTATAATCTTTACAAGATTACAACTAAGTATTCTCACCACTCTTAATTTGAGTATTCGCACCACTCTTGGTACTAGACTAATGCACCTAGATTTCTCAATTCAAACTGAATTTAGTTGTAAGTGTTTTGATTCTCTTCAGAATTGCAATCAACGATTGCTTACAAGTCGTTCAGACTATAACTCTTACAGAGAGGATACAAACAATACAAAATAGTCTAAACACTCGCAAACATTTATCTCTTCTCTCTTACAATAGTAAGCAATATAACAATGAAGTTCGAAAGTATTTCTTTTCCTTTTTGCTCTTCTCTTTTTCTCTTTTTCAGATCAGATGTATTCTTTTTCTTGAGCTCTTTCTTTCCTTCTCTCTTGAATCCTTGTAGGATGGATGTTTTTTTGTAAGCTTTTTCACTTGACTATCATATTGAGCTATCCTCTTGATCTTTCTTTTGAAAGCTCTTCTCTTTAAAGAATTCATGGATATATGTCTGTAAGACTTGAGCTTTTAGCCTTGATACTCGTGCTTTCTCTTTCTTCATAGAACAACCGTTGGGTAAGTCAACTTGTCAAAGCAGACATGTTTTTTCAATACTTTGCTTGAAGTAGGTTATACGTTCTTTTTAGGTTTGGCTTCAAGTGAAGAACATTTTGTGAGTATCTCCGTTGTCTATAACGTCTACTTTTAATATTTGATTTGTAGCTCTGTGGATGCGTGTAGAATAACTTATCTGCAAAGAGTAGAGTAAATTGTGCATGCAGCAGATACGTCTTTTCTTATAATTTTTGGTGTTTTTAAGCGTTGAGTATTTAATGTTTGCTCATAACAACAAAGTGCTTTTTGATTTTCTACCGTTAGGTAGCTTTTTGCAATTAAGCTCTTTTCTAAAGATATCAAGTGTTGTTCTATACAAACTTCATTATTGGACAAAGTATGGTTTAAGCCCATGGTATCGTTTAGTCAAGTAAACACTTCTTTGTTTTTGTCTCTTTTTAGACAAATGGCGTTTAACTTGTTTCAAGCTTTTTATGTTTTTATGTTTTTAAGTCTTTTAGTCTATTTTGTCAGAGACATCGTCTTGACTTGTTTTGATTTAGAGAGTTAAGTTGAATACCTTCTTCAAGTATAATAAGCATCAAGCATATAACTTGAACTCTCTTAGATGCTTTAGGCATAATAGTGTTTAGTCATGCGTCTGGGTGTTTTGACATAGGTGTTTTCCTAAATACCAAGAACTTAAGTGTTTTCCTAATTCCTAAGAACCTAAGTGTTTTCCTAATTTTATGTTAAGGATTCAGGTTCTAAGTTTTGCGTAGGTTTTCTTTGTTGGGTATTCAGGTTCTAAGTCTTGTGTTTTTACTCTAAGATGTTTTTCAGTTATTTTCCTATTTCAATGTTATTTGATTAAACTTCAAAATATGAGAGCGTTTAGGCGCATATATGATTTTGTCTTAACAATCTCCCCCTTTTTTATGTTTAACAAATACATATTTAAACGATGTATGATCTTACTTAGTTTAACATTTAGCTTTAAGTTTTGTGTGTTTTACATCTTTTATTGTTTTTATCTTTTGCATGCGGTTAGTGAACACAATTAAAGACAATATGGCATATAAAAAAAGTAATAATATATTAAACAATATATAACATGTAAGCGTAAGAATAGATAAACAACAATTAACAAAATTAAAAAAACAAACAACAACCAACAAGATTTTATTAACACAACAAATTACATGAATGTAAATATAGGCTCCTAAGATGAACTCTAAGAATTTGGAGAAACTCCTCTTGATTCTATATTATCCTAACTTCTAGTGTACTCCCCTTGAGTACATGCTCCTAGATACTGACACATTTACTCTTTCTTTATTCCCCTTCTTATTTGATAAACATTAAAAGGGAAGAAGAGAAATGACATCACAACTCGACATGAAAATGGTAGAAGACAAAGAAGAGTAAAGATGGGCGGAAATGGGAGGAAAGAAAGCATTCCATCAGACAGAAGGAAGAAGAAATAGATATGTCTGTGGAACAAAGAAAAAGGAAGAGGATTTAAAAGAAAACGATGGGAGGATGAAGGAAGGATGTGTATAGTTGGGTGGGATAAAAAGGTGTGCTAGTAAGACGAAAGAATTATGTGCGTAAGAAAGGTAAGTTCTGAGTATAGGAGTAGGAAAGGATGTTGGATTATCATGTGCATCTTGTTCCGTTGATCGGATGAGATGACAATGATGGTCAGGAGGTTTGGAAGATGACTTCATTAGTTTGAAATGTTGAAAGGTTGGAAAATCATAGAGTTGAGTGGGCATGACTATGAGAGGAGATTTCGGGTTTTGAGAGAATTTGTTGCAAAGTGAGAAGGGAAGCACATTAAATAGAGAAAATAGTTAGTCATGGGTGATTGACCAGTCTTGTCAATTTAATGTGGTTTGTATGGAAGGATTGATTTTGCATCTCTTGAATACCGAGAAGATTTTAAAAAAAAGTGTAGTCAGTTCGGATAAGAATGGGAAGGGCGACAAAGTTAGAGATTTAAGATTTCAAAGAAGAGAGAGAGAGCGAGGAAAGATAGAAAGGGATAATGGCTTGATTGACACACGTAAGATTTGTGCAGATTGAAGAGAAAGAGTGGTTGAGGTTTTGGATATCCTAGACAACTTCTAAAGATGAGCTCAGTACTTAGACACAACCTAATGTATAGATGCAATTGTCTATTAGACGATTTGTCTTAGACGATGCAATAGTATGACGTCCTGTGGACTATGTGTCCTAGACGATTGACTCTCTAAACACTATATGAACTCATTGAACATGTTGAACCAAATTCAATGAACGTTTTTCATACCAATAAGTGTTATTAGAAGATTAAGTCTATCTTCGACTAATGGCTTAGTGAAGATGTCAACAAGTTGATCTTCTGTGCTTACATATTATAAGTTCACAGTACCCTTGTCAACATGATCACGCATGAAGTGATGTTTGACCTCAATATGCTTAGCGCGTGAATGCAATGTAGGATTTTTAGATAAACTCATAGTTGTATTATTATCACAGTAGATAGGAATCATAACTTGATCATGGTTGTAGTCTTCTAGCTGATTTCTGATCCACAAGATTTGAGAGCAACCATGTGTAGTAGATATATATCCAAGCAAGCCTTGTACCTTTCTATGGTGTCATTGACTTTATGCTTAATTTTATACACCCACCTATAGCCAATGAAGTTTTTTCCAAGAGGGAGTTGAGTCAAGTACCAAGTGCCATTATCCTGTAAAGCTTTGAGCTCCTTCTGCATGGTTGTTATCCATTCATGATTTTCCTTGGCCTTATTATAGGACTTAGGCTAACTATTGGCATATATGGCCAATGTGTACTTTAGATGTTTTTCCGATAAAGAATCACATGACAAAACATTTGAAATAGGAAATATGATAAAGGTCAAACTATGGAACTACTGTAGAATTTTATTTTAAAGATTAAGAATCAGTTTAGCAAAACAATTAAGATAACAACCATTGTATGATTCATCTTGTGGCAATGCGAACATTATTTCCCATAGTTGGGATTTCTCCCTCTTCCTCTTCCTTGTCCACGTGAGTTAGTGCCATGCCCTTGAGGTTTCTAGTTTGGTTTGTCAGTGGTGCTGGCCAAAATCTTGGAAGCATCATTCTGATTGATGGTTCCAGGATGTTGTCTTTTTTGCTGCATAAGAAGGGAGAAGACCCTATTAATGTTGGGAAGGGGCTCCATCAAGAGAATATGTGTTCTCACAGTATGATAGGTGTCATTTAAACCCTTTAGGAAGCAAATAACGTGTTCCACCTCTCTGTATTTGAGAGAGACTCTAGACAAATCACAATTATGCGACTTGACAAGTGCAACAGGGTATAGGTCTAAGAGACTCTAATTCTTCCAAAAGAATCTTCAAGTTAGTGAAATATTGACTCACATTCCTCTCTCCTTGTTTGATAGAATGAATATCTTGGAGTAAATAAGAAATCTTAAAGTAATCACCTATAGAGAATCTTTCTTTGAGTTCTTCCCACAGATCTTTGGCATTGTCAACATATATCACACTTTCGACAATTTGAGGAGAAAGGGTCTTGATGATCCAGGACAAAACCATCATATCACATCTCTCCCAAGCATCAAACAAAAGATCAGTTCTTTGAGGTTTCTTGATACTGCCATCAATGAATTTGATTTTGTTTTCGGAGAGAGGAACTCTTTTCATATTCCTGCTCCAAGAGGAATAATTGGTCTCATTTAGAACTTGGGAGATGAGAGTAAGGACTGGATTTTCTCTAGGATATAGGTAAAAGGGGCTAGAGGGACGAGTTGTTGGATTTGGGTTATCCATCATGGCAAGAGCAGGTCGAGAAAAGGGTTAGTCTTCTGATACCATATTAGAATAGAAATAGAAGAGAGAGGACTCGAATCTGAGTTGAAATAAAAGAAAGAAAGAGAGAGCTTGTGCGTGAGAGAAAGGGAGAGCTTGAAGCTCACTCCAAGCATATTCTCATGGCTGCTGGAAGAAGAAAGAAGAGAAGATAAAGAGGGAAAGCTTCATCGGAGGTAAGAGAACACTGAATCGAAACTTGTATTTCTATGTATATAATGATTCTGGAAGTTCTCTACAAAGGGAAAAACACCTAACCTTAAATAGGTAAAGGAAAAAGGGAAAAATTGTAAAAGATGCTAAATTTCTATCATATTACTACTTCCTAAGTAGTAATCTTAAGAAATCTATAACATCTAATAACCCTAACAACTATAACTAACTTCATTATTTGATGAAGATCTTATAGCTTTATAACTATAATATATCTTTGTAACTTTATAATAAGTGTTATAAATTATTTGTATTGAACGTGATAATTCATCAATAATTTCATCTAGAATTTGTAGATATAATTATATTGCATAATGTAAATTACTTCCTAATATTAAAATTATTGAATTATTAAACTTTTTAAGTCTTATGTCTTTTAATATCTTAAAAAGTTTGGCTTTGCATCTATCTATTTGAATTAATTCTAAGTGAATAAAATTTTGTGCTTATCTAAAAGTTATTCTTATAAGATGTTAATAATTTTATTATTTTTAGTTTCTGGATAACTATATTTGATAATATGAATTTCATCTTGACTAAAATTTATGTTGTTTATACAATTCACATTTTTTTAAGATTGGTATTAACCAATTATGTAAAAAGTTTTTTTATCATGTAATTTGTAATTTTTTATCTTTATTATTTTCTGAAGAAGAAGCTTTATTTTGACTAATTCTTACTACTATTTATTTATCTTTATTTCTTAATTTTAAATCAGTAATATTATAAGTATTATTGGAGTAAAATAGTCTTTTTCTAAAATTGATGGGGTGCAGGCAGTAAAAGAATAACTACTGGATTTTAGACTTTTAGAATTCTTCTCTTTAGTTTTCCAACACTATAAAATTTTCTTAGGATTGTTAGTTAGCACTTACCAATAAGAGAAAAATACAACTGATTATTGCAACTATTGTTAAATAGCCACCAGAGCTAACAAAGATACTCATTCATTCTCACACCAAACATTTGTTAAATTCAATTAGGCACCAACTAAATTTGTTAAAGTAGTTATTCTTAGATTTATTTAATTAGTTGTAACATAATTAGTAGAAGAAGTTAGTTGAAGTCACTTAACACAGCATTTCTTCTAATTTAAAACCTCCCTAAAATAGGTTTACGACTCCTTTAATTTATGTATTCTTTTGTTAATGATTTTTAAATGGTGTAACTCACCTTAAATTCCTAATACTTTATCAATCAAGATTCTAATAAATATATATTTTTTAGAGTTTCCTACATTTGGTGTTCTTTGAGCTAATTAAATTTCTTGAAAATTCTAGCAATTGTCCACAACATTTCTTTGAAAATTTCTTGAAAATACATATTTGGTTCTAGAATTAGCAAGACTCACCTTATAAATCAATATTTCATCTCTGTGCAATAAATCTCAAATTTGAAATTCAAACACCAAACAATTTTTAGCATATGTCAACGACATTATAAATTATAAATTGAACATCACAACCATGAAACATGTTTTCTAAATGAAATAAAAGATGTTGGATGGCTTGAAACCAAAATGGGTAGACCTATGATAAAATCTAACATTTTCTCAATTCGTAACACTTTTAGGTTGTTGAAAATCTTATATCAACTAACTAAAGATGTGCTGAAATTTCATATTATGAGTGAATACAAATATTATTTTGCAAGTCAATATTTTAAGGTTAAGTTAGATTTAAAATTAATTTTTTAAGATGATATTAAAGTCTATTCTAACAAAGGTTTGTTCGATTGATCATCCCATATGCAATTAGAGTATTACCAAACCAATTATAAATATTTGCTAGATCTATCTTGTCAATTGCAATTGAGATGCTACCATAGATTATCTGTAGATATCTATTCTCATGAGAGATACTATCCTTGAAGATCTCACATTGACCAAAGATATAACTAAATTGTAGTATATATATAAGTAAAAAGTAAACCACATTTGACTCGATAGTTGCAAATGCAATTTAAAACACTTTTAGGAGGTAAGGACTACTAAAAAATAACATCCTAAAAAGGGGTAACAAAGGTGTCATAAATGTATGTTAACAAGAGGAAACATAAATTTAGATTGAGTTTAATATTGACTTATTGAGCAAAGGTATGACCACCAATGTATTGAGCTTTTAGTATGATATTAGTAAACAGTAACACTAGCATACCACCAAGTAAAAGGATGATAGTAAACCCTACCAATTATGTTATTTGATACGTAAAGAACATAGTATCTCCTAGAAAAGATGGAGACAGTGAGAAAGAGAGACCATTCAAATTTTCACAGGACTCATTTTCTTATGTAACTTAAAAGATGGATTGAGCATGGCCTTTGAGTCTTTCTTCGTCATTATATGTGATTTTTGTTTCAAAAAAAGCACTGAATCAATTCTTCTTGAAGCTTGTCCAAGCTCCTTAAACTGTGTAATGCTGCTGAATTGTGTCAATGTCAAGCCCCTTCAGCTTCACCACTGACTCAACGTGTCCCTTTAGAGTATGAAGCTCCCTAAGCCTGTTACACAATTTCAACTATTGTTACAAAAACATCATACATATCATTCGTTGTTCCTCAGTATCACACATTGAAAAATCTTCAAGAGGAAGTATAATGGTATAAGTTCATGAGTTACCTTGCAACTTCAGCTCTTCTCTTGGCTTGTTCTGCAATCTCTGAAAGCTCCCTGTAGCTATTCTTGTCATTGAAAAGGTTGGAAGTTTCTGGTGGCTGAAGACCATGAAGTGTCCTCTGTGCAGCGGCCCATTGAGCCTCCCTCTCTTCTTTTCCATAGTCTTTCTTTGTGGTGAAAGCAGTCTGTGATCAGGGAACATGAACATGAACATGAACATGAACATCATATGAACCTCTGTACCTTTGGAGTAGATCAAGAATGCAACAAGTGTTAAATAGGAGAAAATGGAAAGAACATACCTTGTTCTCCAAAAGATTGTCCCAGGCCTTCCCACTTAGTATATAGCGGATTGCAAATTTGAGAAAATCAAGAGGGATATAGGTTACCAAACTGTAAAGCCAGATTACACCAGCCCATCCCCATCCCATTCCCTGTATTCTTGCAAAGCCCCAGTTAGCATATACTGCTATAAAAGTTGCTACCTGTCAATTACAGCACAAGTTTTTGTTACCACCAACGGAAGCCAAGAAAACTAAACAATCGTTTCCATTTAGTAGCAGATCTTTTTCTTTTCCTTTTGGTTGTTTTGGAGAGGAATAAATGCATAACTTAATGATCAAGACATGTCTAAACATGACTAATGCTGGTTGAATTTGGATTCTCGGCTGAGTTTTTTATGATGAACCAAACCTTTAAAATACATTGATAGACACTAATTTTGATGTTTTGAATTATATTAAAAATCTTTTTAATATACCACCATCAGTGTATTTTAAAAGTTCAGTAGAAGAACAACTCAAAAAACTCAGTGACTCGTGATGCTTCTACAATCTATAAGATTAGACAACAATGAAAACAATGACAACAAAAACAAAGTCTTAGGTTGGCTCAGATAATACAAAAATACTGAACTCAGATAACTAAGAAACAATTTCATGTAACACTTCTGATGGGAGAATAGGAGGTTGAATCTTACCAACTGAGCAATCAGAAAAGCTCCTAGTAGGAGAAGACCTGGTCTTTCAACAAAAGACCAACTGCGGGACCTTGTGACAAAGATTAGAGCCTGACTTATTATACTGACTTGTAGGTATAAGGCTGCCATCATTTCTTCAGGGCTCTCTTTCAGTGGCCTCACACCAAACTTGTTCTGCAAGAGTGAAAGTTATGCTCATAGACCTTGGTTTTCAAAAAGTTGGAGATCATATTGAGGTAAAAGAGAAACAAGAGTACAAATTATGTACCGAGAAGAAGTTGGTATCTTTCATTGCCCAGAAAAATATCACTGTCATTAGAGCCATGTAGCTGCCTAGCACAACGCCGGTAGCAAATATCTCCCTCAGTTTCCAGCTATCAGGAAGTGGAGATGGTTTAACTCTATCCTTTGATATAGTCATAATGGTACCTAAAAGTAAGGTAGTATAATGACATCAGTTTAAAGATTTTAGCAGAAATGAAAAACTCAAACATGGAAATCAAGAAAATGTTATTACCATCATTTAGTATGGCAATAATCAAAACCATGAAGGGTGCAAAGTCAAATTTCCAGATCAACGCAATAAACAAGAAACCAAACTACCAAAATAAAAAATGAACCGCATTAGTTTATGATTCAACTTCATAAAAATGTAGAAAAAAACTGACAAATTTTTGTATCAACCCAATTCCAACACTTACCACAATACGGATGGTGATTGACACAGCATAGATCTGTTTCACAATTGAATTTTTAGATATTAGACAGACATAAACGCTAAAATAAAGCCAAATAGTTAAGGGAAGCAGGGAAACTAACAGTATAGTTCTTCATCCTCTGGAAAATTGCCCTGCTGGTCAGCACTGCACTAATAATGACACTTAGACCAGGTTCGGTAAGGACAATATCAGAAGCACTTCTAGCAGCATCTGTGGCATCAGCAACAGCAATTCCAATATCTGCTTTCTTTAATGCAGGGGCATCGTTTACACCATCTCCAGTCATTCCACATATATGCTTCCTCTCTTGCAGCCGCTTAACAATTTCATATTTGTGCTCTACGGTATCATACAAAGAGCAAAGGATTAAAACATTTGAGGTGTTTCTCAATTTGAAACATAATTACATTCCTGATAAATATTTAGCAGTTTCCATACTTGCATAGAACTTGAAGCCATGGAAAAATAATTGAAATATGGTCTGAACAATGAAGTAAATTATATAACACTTTGAGTAAAATATGGTAAACTCGTTACATATATAAATCTAAAGTACATACCAGGAAAGACTCCTGCAAATCCATCAGCCTTCTCAATCAACTCATCTACTGGAAGAGCTGAAATAGAGGCATCCTTGTCTTGACCAAGCAATGCAGATGAAGGATACATGTTTGTTCCCATTCCGAGCCTTCGACCCGTTTCCTTTCCAATGGCAAGCTGATCCCCTATAGTATGGCAGATCCAAAAGCAAGTTCAGAGCTATAGGCTTTCATTATACAGTTCAAGCTACAACAAATCATGACTTCAAATCGTACCGGTAATCATCTTAACATTCACACCAAGGTTAAGAGCTCTTCTAATGGTTTCAGCACTGTCATGCCTGGGAGGATCAAACAATGGTAGCAGACCAACAAATTGCCATGGTCCACCAGCAGCATCTTTTGATTTTTCAGGTACTTCCTGTTGCACAGATCATACGAGACTTCAATAAAGGAAGGGTTTTCGTTTCTAATCAAACATAAAATTAGACACGGGGTTAATAGCTTTGCCTACCTGTCTTGCAACACCTAAAGACCGAAGTCCACGCTCAGCAAACTTATCAATCACTGCATGAACCTTTTTTCTGACATCCTCTTTGCAGTTGCAAAGGGTGATTATCTGAAGCGGGAGAAAAACATTGTTTTTCATCTTCAAAAACAAATCACAAGATTGTACCAATGACACTCATATTTACCTGCTCAGGAGCCCCTTTGCTAGCTCTATGCCAATTTCCATCAGAATCAATGTAGGTAAGTGCAGTCCTCTTGTCTACAGGATTGAATGGAAGGAAATGTACCTCCCTGATACCACTACGTGCCTGATCAATCAAAACATCAAATTATGCTTATATCCAAAATTCACGTTCCAAAGATTTAGATTTTGGTACATTACCTCCTTTGGGTCAGCAAGCATGCCAACAATTGCAGCATCAATGGCATCCTGATTTTCAGTCCTGGAAGCTCTGGCTGCTAGAAGGATAACATACTCTTTCTCAACACCCTTAGCAAACACCTCAATCAAGTTTCTATCAACACTCAACTTATTCAAAGTGAGAGTCCCAGTTTTGTCACTGCACAGGACATCCATCCCTGCCATTTCCTCAATTGCTGTCATTCTTTTTGTGATGGCACCCTGCTGAGAAAGCCTGTGAGAACCAATGGCCATGGTGACAGACAACACAGTTGGCATGGCAATGGGGATTCCTCCAATCAAGAGCACTAACAGATTGTCAATTCCATCCCTGTACTTTCGGCGTTGAATTGGGTACATGACTATGAGCTCGATGGCGATTCCAACAGCAATTGAGCAAATGCAGAAGTTACCGATTGCTGTGAGTACTTTCTGAAAATGTCCAACTTGGTTGGTGCTGTCCACAAGATGTGCTGCTTTGCCAAAAAAGGTGTGCACTCCAGTGGCTATCACAACTGCTTCTATCTCTCCCTTCTTCACAGTTGATCCTGAAAACACTTCATCTGAGGAACTCTTTGTCACTGGAAGAGATTCTCCAGTCAAAGCAGACTGATCAACACTCAAAGGATCACCCTCAAGAAGACGAGCATCAGCTGGAATGATATCTCCTAACTTGATGCTGATTATGTCTCCTGGTACTAAAATTGCAGCATCTTGTTCACTCCATCGGCCATCCCTCAGTACCTAAAATTAATGCGACAGAAATTTCAACAAACATTGATAAAATAAAAATGGTTGCATAAATGGTGCAAGCACTTGAATCAACAAGGAGTTAATATACAATTTGATCTCTAAAACTGACAACTTCTGTTGCTCTTCTATTATGATTGTTTTCATCTATACAAAATTAGTCCTTTGAACAATGAAATCGTTACAAGTTCACAGCTTAGTCAGACAAACTTAAGTACTAAACTTTCTTACAATTATTTAAGTCTTTTTGATGCTGTTCTTTAATCAGAATTGGAGTTTCTATGTAGACATTTAATGCTAGCCTTGCTTACACAAATCTCTGAGGTGAAACTAGTTTTTAGTCACCAAAAACACCTAAGAGACTGTATCTTAAGTTTTGTCTTAAACTCATTATCAAGCCAAAACTTTCGGAGACAAAAACAGTACCAGTTGCAACTTTCAAGGACCCAATTGTGCATTAGCTCTGTTAAAAAGTGAGTTAAAATGAAAACCTTTGTCTTGGGAGCTAAACCAGCCATAAGAGCAGCAGCAGCATTTCCAGCATTGTTTTCCTCAATAAAACTGATTGTGGAGTTTATCACTAGCAGAGCAATGATTCCCACAAAATCTTGCCAATCTGGTGGCCTTCCTCCTCCGTTTGCCAAAGCAATGGCCATGATAGCAGCAGCTTCCATGACCCAAGACAAAGGGTTCCACATAAAGCCCAAGAACTTCAAAACCTTGCTCTCCTGTTACATGACCCAACAAGACATCATCACCCACATTCATCTAATGAAGGAAAAAACATAAACTGCAATGAGTTTTTTGTGGAAAAAACATACCTTCTTCTCTTCCAATTTGTTTGGTCCAAAGACTTGGAGCCTGTTGGCTCCTTCGTCTGAGGTTAGACCTGCTCTTGAACATTTCAGCTGCTCAAACACTTCTTCTATTGGAATCCGTTCCTGGGAACAAGGTTATGTTCAATCATTGTTATTCCTCAAAATACTCAACAACATGCACAAAAATGTGTTCAAATTCTATGTAGCTCATTAATTTTGCTCTTTCAGAAATACTGCTACTAATAATAGTAGTGAAATAATGGTTAAGATGATCATTCCTTCAGAAGTTTAGTTTCTCAAAATTCCGCAAAACTTCACATCAAAGTTCTTCAATCTGTTAGCAATAGTAGTGTCCACCCCCACAAACAAATAATTAAAAATAGAGTAAAATAATACCAAAGAAAATTAAAATTAATATAAGTTGATATAAAATTTAACCTGATTTTTTTAGAATTATTTTTTTAATATGCATTGATTGAAATTCGTGGGAAAATGACTTGGTTAATTTTAATCGCAAAATTATTCAACTGAAAAGAAAAAAATAGTTAAGACATTTTAATGGAATCCAATCGACGAATTGAACTGTAATTGAGTTAGATTTAAAAATCTATTGAAAAGGATGCAGATTTTAGAGTTTCACACTCAAAGAATATTCGATTTCCTTTTTGTGTTGAAATCTTGAAAAGTAAAATAAAACAATATGGAAATTCTATAGATGGATGAAACAATAAGAACAAAAACATATGTATCAATTTTAATATTGCCTTTTTATAATTTTGCTTATTAAGGTTTTTGTTCATTTTCAACCAAAACCTTAATAATTGGAAACTATTAAAAACCGATAATAAAGGCTATAAAAATTAAAACTCAAATAAACTGAGAGAATAATAATAAAATGAAGAATAACCAATTTCTTAAAGTGAATAATGACAAAAAAACACGATAAAAATAAACATCAAATTATTCGAATAACCAATTTCTAACCTTAATTTCAATTAAATCGTCTAATTTTATCCACTTTGAAATAAAATGAAATATGTCACGGATTCTTCTTGTTATCTTTCTACAAAAATTTACAGAAAAAAAAAATCAACAACAATACAATTTAAGTAAAACTTATATACGTTTTTTTCGATAAAATAGTTAGCTTTTTTATTTTTATTTAATATAAAATTGAAATTCACACTTAATTTTGTGAAAAAAAAGCATTTCACATACTTGAAAAAGTTAAAAAAAAATAAAAAAATCTCAGAATTCTTATGCGAAAGAGTGTAAAGGAAAACAGTGAAGGGTGCCGTGGCAGAAGAAACAACAACTATTTTTAGTTCTTATATGCCGCCGCTGATGATCATCATCGTACGGTGTAGATTTATCGGAATTTACAAAATGCGAAATGTTTTTTCTTTTCTTTCCTCAGCGAAAACATAATCACAACAACCTTATTCCCTGTCATTTCATTTAATTCAATTTTCCATTCCGTACACTTTTAATCCTTTTTAAATTAAAAATTTTAAAAATAAGAAATATGGTTGAATTTTTTTAATATACTTTTGTTGTATTTTTAAAATACATTAATTTTGATAGACTAAAATTTTAAAATATTATACCAAAAGTTAAGAAAAAGAAATAAAATTCGAAAAATATAACTAAAGGTTATCGGTTTTTTCGTCTCTATCAAACATTTATGGATTCCACCTTAAAAAATAAATCTGAATTCTCTTTTTTGTATTTTATTTCTATTATACTTTGGAATTACACTGATATATATATATATATATATATATATATATATATATATATATATGTGAGTTTTGATGTATTAAAATATATTAATTTTTTAATATATTTTAAAGACCCAATATACGAAAAGTAAAAAATGAATTTATATTATAAGTAATGAATAATTAGGATTAAAATTAAGCAAATGGTGGTTACATAGTTAATAAGTTGTGGAAATTTCAAACAACAACGAAAGCTATTGAATGATATGATAAGAACCTGGAAAAAAAGGAGAATTTTATTGACTTCGCATAAAAGGTCACACATTTAATTACTAAATTGCGTTTTGGGTAGTCAGAGATTAGCAATTTCCAAAAAGTAGGTAGCGACCCAATTACGTATATCCTAAGAAATTTCATCATACATCTTTTATGTATTCTTTCAAATACGTACCAAATACGTATATTCTAAATATGTAAACAACAAACTACATATGAATCTTCTGAATCATTGAAGAGAAGAAAGATTAATAATAATATGCAAACATATCTAATGAATTATCTAGGTGTTAGATATCATAGGTTAATAATGATATTCTTGCCTAGCAAAAAATGATTAATAATTATTTGTTTTGAGAATTTATAGCTTCTACAAGTACACTGGCAGAATATACCCACCTCACAAAAATAACTGTCATAAATTTATGTATTTTTTTATCGAGTTTGGAGGGGAACACTGCAAATTAAATTTTCATTCGGAACTCGTGAATTTTCAAGAAAAATGATTTTTAAAAAACATACAAAATAGTTAACACAGCTAGAAAAATTAATACTCTGAAGTAAAAAAAAAATTAAAAATTTAATCATGTTTCATTTAAAATTATGAAAATATTTGATTTCCACTCATGATGAATTGATAAAAGAATAATTGTTTGTAAAATAAAGAGCACTTTTCTGAACATCGTACCATTTTCTTGATAAATGAAAAGGGAGAAAATCAAAAGACAGAAACATTTTTCCAGAAAGAAAAAAAAAAGATTTATTTCACAACCAACAATCTAATTCTTTAATTATATTTATTATCAAAATTCAATTGATATTATTATTTTATGAAAATGAATTGGTAAGTGGATGTTTTGTTTTTTGTTTGGAGTTTTACAAAACAAGAAGAAAATGGCGATTTTAATGATGAGAAAGAAAAGAGTATAGAGATGGAGACGAAAGAGAAAAGAAAAGGGCAGAGAGAATTTGGCAGAAAAAACAAAAGGGTATATAAAAATCTGATAAAAAGAAGAAAAGGAAGATGTAACAGAAGAAGAAGAAGTACCAGATCGACGTTCTCGTTCTTGATCTCTTCGAGGCTGATGCCACCCATGATGGATGGATGAAGGAAAGTGAAGAAAAAGAAGAAGAAATGGTGTGAGAGAGATGAAGGAAGAAGGAGAAAGAGAGGGTTAAATAGAGATGTTGAGTGGAAAAGTCCAAAAGAAAATAAATGCAGAGAGGGGAAAAAGGAAGCAGAAAGAAAGAGATTGAAGGTGAAGAAGGTGAAGAAGGTGAAAATGAAGCCGTGAACTTCTCTGCCTGCTCCCTTTCTCAACTCTCATTTATATATACATCATCTGCATCAACACCAGCACCACCATGTGTGGCTACAGCCACAGTACAAAAGTTTTCTGTCACTGTTATTATTATTATTATTATTATTATTTTTATTATTATGCAATTCAACAACAAACTCAAACAGAGCTAGAAAAATGGTTAGGCATGGGTGGCTACTGTTTCTCATGGTGGGATCCACCTTCCACCATTTTTCCTTTCTTTCTTTTGAGGAATCTTCTAACAAAATAAATATTAGGCTTAATTCTTAAATATAACAACTAGATTGATTATAGTGTAAATTGCTCTCTTCTTTATTTTGTGAGTCAGATCAAATATTAATCATAATCAGATAATCCATACTGATGAAATAACACTCATTAATTAATGATATTACGTTAAGAAATTAATTTTAATTATAGTTTACTTTTGAATAATTATAAGATGATATATATTATGAAAAAAGAATGATAGTAAAAAGAATTATATTTTTAAGAGAAAAAAATAATATCAAATGACGGGAAAGGTTTATTGTAACATCCCAAAATCTCACACTTGAAAATTCATAGTTTATATATACATGTTTTAAACTCAGATTTTAACTACAAAATCATAATTATAACTTGAGTTCTTCTACTTTATTCTTCTATTTATTCATTGGCAGTGAGTGAGACGACATTCCTTCATCTGCTCCCGTATAACAAATTATACGATCATCACACATACACAAACACAAACACAAACAAGTAGGGTGAGCTAACATACAATCAATCATTTATAAAACATTCATATTTACTTTGATGCACTCAACAAACCTCATATATAATAATTATGTCAGACACACTCATATCATCATACAACAATCGCATCATAGATACTCATCCATTACTTTGATACACTCAATAGACACTCCTTCCACAATACCCAATAGACACTCATTTCACAATACCTAATATACACTTATCCCGACGATATGTTGATGAGCGGTCAACGGGAGGTTACGCACTTGTGATGCCTTCTTAGTCCTCAACACTATGTCCAAAACCGGCACATAGATCAGGACCACCTGCCCCTCTCACCACATAATTTATCCTTCTCTACCAAAGACTGGATGATTATTAGAGTATCAGGATAACCTCCAACTTCATGACCCTCAACATCAACATATACACACATGCCATGGCATTACAGAATCTCTCCGCGAGACTCATACCATTCTCACATTCCTCAACTCATATTATACCATTACGAAATCTCCCCATAATACTCATATCATGTTCAGATGAATAGATTCAAATCCAATATAATAAATTACAATCATCACAGAAATTATACAAAATGAATATATCACAAAATAAATTAACAATACTAAAATATCACCATAAATGGTCACCGGAGAAGAATCAAATGTTTGACGAATCAAACTCACCATAAACGTCAATACATATGACTAGTCACAACTTATTGGATTTGACCAGGGTTGCTCTATGATCAAGGATGTAGCAACTCTGGTTTTTAAGTTTCCTCTATCCTACCATCACAATTATAATTCATAATTCCACATCTACCACAATAACATGAATTCATCAGAAATTTTCATTCCTACAAGATATATTGCAAAATAATTTAACAGTACATAATCTGTTCAACAAGATTTAAGTTAAAAACTTGTCGAGTAGACTTCCAAGAAAGAGAGGTGCGTCACAATGGACAACTTAAGTACCAAGTCTTTCCTTAGCCAAAGTGTTCCTCAACTAGTTTTAACAAATTTCAAAACAACATCATATAATATTAATACAGAAATTCAATATAAGCATTAACAGTATTGACACAGAATTTCACGACATGAATAGTAATAAAACAATACTAAATCATAATATAAAAGCTTAGAAATGTTAGCTCCCCTACCTCTATTCTAGACTTCTCTTGCTCAGAATTTGTTTTCCGAAAATCCTCCAGAACCTCTACTCTTCTTGCAACTAAAAATTTCTTTGTAACTCTTTCTTCTCTATTTCTCAAGGTTTCTCACTTGACTCTTCCTCTCTTTGTGTAAAATAGTCTCCCCTCTCATGGCTATTTATAGTCCAAAAATTTTACTATTCATCAATTTTTTAATATTATTTATTATTTTAATATTATTTTATTATATTAATATTTTAATTACCACTTACATAATGGATTCCTCAATAATGCCTTCAAATCTCAGTGCTTTATCTATTATCAATATTTTAAATTTTTTTTCCATTTTTTTTTACAAAAAGATAGAAAAGAGTTTTAACCCATCACCAAAATTTTCTACCAATTAGGCTACCAAAATTTCTTATTTAACTTTCCACATTTTATAAACTTATTATATTTTCCATTCACAAATAAATTTATTTCTACTAGTAATAAAATTAATTTCATGGGTCTTACATTATGTATGTTAAAATATAATATTTATTTAATTTTTAACAATTTTTTCACTTTTCCTTTTAACTTTATACTAAGTCACCTAATTTTCTTTTTTGTTATTGATTTTCTCATCAAACGATATATTTTGGATTTAGAATTTGTTTATATAACACGTTTTTTTCTTTTTGCTAAATATTTATTCTATAGACAACATACAACTTTATTTAGGTTAAATTTTAATTTTTAGATCGAATTTTAAATCGTGTTATTTTTAATTCTAGTTCAAAATTTCGTTTTCTAGAAGTTAAATTCTAATTTTTTTTAATCAGTTTAATTTTATCACAGAATTTAATCATTCAAAATTGAATTTTAAGTTTAGGAAAAAAAAGTACTGTTTAAATAAATATTTAGCATAATATATCATTCGGATAATTTTTACATTCATATGTTCTGAGTAACGAAATGTTATTTTTGTAGTAATTGTTCTATCAATACTTAATATGAGATGCTTGAAAAGGGAGTGCGAAAAAAAATGTTTTATGAGAATGTTGTGATACGGATTAGAATAAGAATTTAATCTATAAAGTTGTAAAATCGATTCCCAGTATAAATAAATGGTGGTGAATCATCTTGTTTTTTTTTCTTTTTTTTTTAAGTTTTATAAATAGAAATAGATAAAAAGAAAAATATACAAAAAATATTTACTTTATAAATTTTAGTTTATGTAATTTTTTTTTCTCTTTCCTTCCACTTTATCACTGTTATTTTTTTCTTTATCTTAAAGCTATTTCTATTAAAATTTTAATGAAAATAAAAATATTTGTTAACGTTATACAAGTTCTTGAGAATTCAAATCTCATAAGTTTAATTGTTTTCCTATTTTAATTTTAATGAATTAAAAACTTTACCTTAAAAATTTATGAAGTTGAATTGTAAAAAAATATTAAACCTATCATGAGAATTTGTCATTTAATAACGAAAATAAGTAACATCTTTTTTTACAAAATAAAACTTGACAAAATGAATAAATTTTAAACATATAATATTTTACAATCATTAAATTATTTGTGTCGATTAAATTAATTTTACATACTAGTTTAATTTTATGAATGTATTGATTTTTAGTAGGTTAATTAATTTCAAATAAATTTAAGATTTTAGTTTTTTTTTCCTATTTCGGTTTTAGCATTAAAAATATTTAATTAAAATGAAAACAAGTAAATAAAACGGCAGTCAGCTTCTATTTTATTTTCTCAAAATTAAATTTGAGTAATATATGAAGTCAATTTGATGTTGAAAATAAATTATGAATAAAAAATCTAAAAGAAATAAATTGAGTCAACTGAATTTTCAGAGATATAAATGAAGATGGAAGTAGCAAATGCTTTATCACATTGAAACTATAAAAATATTTATTACATTATATCAATATTTTTTAATCATTAACTTCCATGGTATCTATGAAAAAAAATTATAGTCTGGTTGAAAATCCATTTTGCTATAAAAACACAAATGTTTTTATTTTGTACAGGAACTAAAATAGGCAGTTTGCATTATGTAAAATTATTTTAATCATATAAAAATACTTTACTAATAATAAATATATTATAAAAATATTTACATATATACTTTTAGAACCTTTGACCTGCTACACGCGCCCTAACTTTCCGTGTTTCTGAAACAACGGCATCTCAATTTGTCTATTTGTTGGATTATTTTGAAAGTGCATTTGGAGTTCGTCAATTATGAATAGAGTTAAAATTCGTTAGTTAATATGTTCGGGTTTAAATTAAATTGAGTAAATTTTTTTTATAAAAATGGATTCGGTGTATTAAGAACTTGGTTTATTAGGATAAAATTTGTAGTGATCAATTAACTCGGAATTAATAAAAAAATTATTTTACTCCTCAGTCCAAAATATTAGAAAATTTTCATTTTTAAATTTTTTTTTGGAGGAGAGAGCACATGCTTATGAATTGTATTGAAATATTGGATTTTATGATGATTATGTTAGATTGACTTGTTATGTTTTAGATTTTATTTATAATTATGAATTGCTTTTGGAGTAAATGATTTAATTATTATCTAAATCATAATTATTTCGTAAATCACTTTATTTAAATACAATATTTTAGTTTAAAAAATAATTTTAATTATTATATTTAAAAAAAATTCTCCTAATAATATTTTTTTACTAATAAATATATTTTATGTAACTTTTACCACTAAGGGCATTTCAGTAATTTTATTCTATTAATTAAAACATTTTACTTTATCTGTCACATTAGTTAAATTATATACTAATTATCACAAACTTTACCTTCAAATTCACTCTTATTTATCTCCAAATCTCTTCAAAAATATAACACTCAATTTACTCCCAAATCTCCTCAATTCCATCTACTCCCTCTCCCTCAAATCCATTCATCTATTAAGTTATCAACTCATGGTGGATTAGACCTAACTCATTTTAAAAACTCTTGATTATTAACTTTTTAAATTATAGTATAATGTAGAGGTTAAATTATTAATTTATTTTTTATTTAAGAAATTGATTTTTTTATTATTATGATTTACTTTTTTAATTTCTAAAATTGATTTTAAAATGTTATTTTCATTTATTGTGTAACATCCCAAAATTATACAGTCAGCAACTATATAATAGAATATTCACATATATTAATATATCAAATCAGTCTTACAGTAAGGAAATAACGTACGCTCTTGGCCGAACGGCCTTACATAGATACATAAAATTTTACGAGAGTTCACTAAGCAATAAGAACGAACGGTTTACAAAACTAACATAAACAAAAGGGCGTTCGTTCTAAAACAGCCCACTAACATAAATAAACTAACATATAACCGAACGTTCTATGATTCGGCCTTCACTTCAATCTCCACTAAATTCTCTTCCGCCAGAATTCCTTCTTCAAGCGTTTCTTCCAGAGATGCATCTCCCTCTGCTCACATCCACACGGATGATCATTGCAAGTACAAGATGGACGTACAGATACAGACAACACAATGGAAAACGAAGGGTAAGCTTATTGAATTTAATTCAAGTAAAACATACATATACATCAAACAAATTAAATAAGTCATAACATATGCTTCAATCAATTCATTCACTCAATCAATTCCTGATACTAGACTGACTGTCCGGACTGTATGAATTCTGTGTAGCTACGACGTTCGTGCACCCAGGTGGTGTAGTAACTGGCATTTATCATCAGCTGCCACCCGAGGTTAGTCCCTTCCATCCAAGGTACCCCCAAGGACTAGGACCTCCTATCGTTCCCACACATGACATACTCCCCTCTACGTGAGGACGAGCACTCACGGAACATCAGGATGAATCGCCAGCTAAGCTTTGTCCACATTCATACTTTACCAATCTCAATTTCCATCCAAGAGTCGTTCCTCCTTGGAACGCTCGTTCAAATTCCACAATCACAATTTCAACTCTTATAGTATTCGCACATCTTAATTCAACCTCTTATTAACACTTTCATTCTTTGTTCCACTTGTATAAAAAGACGAACATTCAATCCTCTTCATAACGAGGACGAACGTCAAGAACAAGACCAAAGGGACTTCATTTACAAAGGAATCAAGCTGACTCATCTTTCATGACGAACATTATTAAAATTTGAATCAGTTAAATGAACTGATTCTAGAACAATTAAACTTAGAATAATTCACTTGATAAGATTTCAGATTCAATTTAACTGAATGAGGGTAAAATACGAGTACTAAATGTAATAAGAACAATTTGATTGGAATAACCGCCTGCCAGTAAATGACCGAACGCGATACGCAATTTACTGAATTTTAGGACGAACGCTATTTCAATTCAGGACGAACGCTATTACCGCTCGTTGATAATTACGGAAGGAACGAACGTTCGGTATAGGACCGAGCGTTCTTTACCACATACGAATTTGGACGAGCGTTCGGTATAAGACCGAGCGCTACTTAGGACGTACGCTTTGGGTCGAGACCCATAGCTAATTCAATACATTTGAAATAAGATTTTTCATAAGTTATAATGTTGAAGTTACATTTGGAACAATATGACTAAGTGTTTAAATATATTCTCAGGCTTCTCAAATTTCTCACAAACACTCAGGGTATTTACGTTTGGCCGAACACGCAAACGTAAGGCTAATATAAGAGGGCGTTCGTCCTCAAAGGGAAATCCTTTCCAAATGAAAGGGTTCGACTATTTCAAAGAATTTACCAAGACTACCGAACGGTCAAAGACCGTTTCGATAACGAACGTTCATTTTCATATGATTTTCATATTCAATTTCAACATACAGTAACCATATTTTTCAGTATAAACTTTCATGCATTTAATCACTCATATCATGGCACAAATTCATACTTCTTCATACATCATCTCATCATACAACTCATTTTTCAATTTAATCCAACCATAGCACATTTCATCATTTACACGCATCATTTCAGAATCATATTCGCATACCAAAATACAATATCATGAATCATACATTCAAGCAACACTTAAACGCACATGCAGTACAACACAATCACATGAATTAAATCTAATAAGCTTCCCTTACCTGGATTCGTGACTGAAACGTCTAATAATTGGACTCGTCCACAACGGTTTCCTACCCTCAACGATTTTCTTAAGTTCTTCACTAAATCTAACCAAAAGAAATGTAAAAGAATTTAGCTGATACCCTTGCATGCAGCTGAATTTGGGTTTTGTAGGAAATCTAGAAACGAGAGTCTAGGTTGGAAAACTTACCGGTTACAGAATCAGAAGTTGTTCGGTTTAAAATGACGCTCACGATGCAGGGAACGTTCCTACGGTGCTGAAACGTGAACGGAGAAAAGGGTGGTAAGTTACCGAAGAGAGAAGAAGAGGGTTCTAGAGAGAAGGAGGAGAAAATGGAGGTTTTGAATTTCTGAGGAAGAAGATGGTGCAATGCAGAGAGAGTGGGAAGAGGTGCTTCAGAAAAATCAACTCCTTTCCCAAGTCAAACGGACACTCTCTCGCATGCTGACACCTGGCCTCCACTATCAAATTTAGAACATTCCAATTTGACACATGGCAGACGTGATTCAGAGAATGTGAGTGCGTTTTAATTGCACTGAGCGTGTGGCGTGGGTGCATTTATGAAAGCTGACAGGTGACTCAGCAGTGCTTTTATGGTGACGTGACATATTGTCACTAATAGTTTTTTTTTATGGATTAATTCATTTTCTAAATTAGGGTCTAGGTTGCTTTTTCAAAAATTAGAAAATCTGTGGTTTTAAAAATAACTTTAGCATAATTACAAATTTTAGTGTCACTAGTCAGATTTTATTTCTTTTAAATTTAAAAATAATAAAAATTAGAACATACAATTGAATTAATACTAATAAATCATATTCGAAGTTGTAACATCAAACCAACAATTACATTATTATCGAAAAAGATAAGTAAATAAAAAGTTAGATAAGAGTTAGATAATATTATATATATATATATATATATATATATATATATATATATATATATATATATATATATATCCAATTTTAGTAACTTACCAAATAAAATAAAACATTATAAAATTGATAAAATAAAACAAAGTTGTCATCACCTACATATATAGTATTAATACAATTATCTAAAATAAAATAATTATAATACTAATAGTTATATTTATAAGAACTAAATTTAACCACTAGATAGTTAAGGAAGAAGCTTTACAACATCATCCTCCTCCATCAAGGGTACTTCAACACCTATCATTTATATATTCTCACCAATAAGGTGATGATCATAAAAGAATAAATAGCACACTAAGAACAACAAAAGAGACAACAAGGTGAGCTAGTGTTTAAAAGAAAGTTTCATAAACAATTTAATAATCACATATTAATTTAACATTGAAACATTTTATTACTCATAAAAACATACAATCATTTGACTCTAGACTCAGTTATCCGGATACGATGTTTTGACATAGAATCAATGAATGTGTGCACTCATGATAATATTTATACTACTACACATCAGATTAATCTTCCACTCCTAAGACTCAAAAGTCTAGGGTAAAGACTTCTTGTCATTCTCTCCGCCATCCCATTCATCTCTACATGACTTGAATGGTTGGTAGAATATAAGGATACCTCTTTTCAGAAATCTCACTATCAAGCATTAACTTACTCAATTATAGAATCTCTCCTTTAGATTCTTCTTGCAAAACATATCTTTCATTCTCATAAAGGTAAGTATACCATTCCAAAAGCATTAATAGATATCAAAATATATGCACTTTAAACCAATTCAAACAATACATACATAAGAAAACTTTCAAATGAATTAACAAAACTAAAAGAATATCAGCGCCTAGTGCCAAATTCGGGCGCCCAATTATCAAGGTTTCGCGTCCAACGAGAGAGTCTCTCGTCCAATAAATTAAAAGAAAAAAGAGATTCAAATCTGTAGGGGAAAAGTGATACTCAGCGTCCAATTCCATTGCTCTGCACCATGAAATCAGAGCACCCACAAGTCAAAGAGGTCTCTGACTTTTATTTTCTCTTAATCAAAAATATCATAAATCAGTCTCACTTATAAGACCCAACCAACTTTGGAGTTTTTACCCAACTCAATGTGTCAAAGTTTTTCAACTTTAAACAACTCAAAACATCACTCTAAATTACTAAAAAATAATCTACATTTTTATTAAATTCATAAGTGAACATCATCTCTAATTTTCAAACTCAAATTCAAACTCAAACAACCTTCACAGTTATTTAAGCTTCAAACAATCTATAACATAACATTTTTCAACAACTTTTACAATATATAAATTAATTAAGATGTCAAACTATAAAAATCTCATATCTTTTAAAAATATATATTTAAGTTTGACTATTATCATGTTTGCATAAAAATATTTACTATTATGACCAAGTCACATATAGAAAATTTAGATTTTTAACCCTAAGATATTACCAAAAATCATAAGAGTTTTCCTTACTTTTATGAAGACAAGTTTTTACTTCACTGTTATCTTAGGAAGTGAAACATGTATATAAATAACTATGATCAATTATATTATGATCCTAAACTATCGAATATTCATCTTTGCTCACAAAATTCCACATGCAAGCACTACTACTATGCATACAGCCAAAAATCAAAAGTCAATTAAAAAAAAATCAAAAACTTAATTCGAAAGAAATTTTGATAAGGTAAACTTGTTTTGTTCTTTAGCAAGAACGGGTTCTGATTTAAGAAACATGAATAAATTCTTCATAAATTTAGACAGAAGTCAATAAAGATAAAAAGCAATTGTTTTTTTTGAAAGATGATAACTTTTTTAAATAGGATTTGAATAATTAAATTTTTTATTTATTTATAAGTTTTATACTTAAATAATAAAATATTCATGTTTTATCTCAATTATGTCACTTTTACTTTAACAATTTTCTACATCTTAATTATAATGAAATTATATTTTAATTTTATTTCATTAAATTTTAAACAAATTTTCGGATAAAACATATATAAGAAAATTTTCTCAGACATTTTAGTGTTTTTTTTCTTTGACTAAAGTCGTAAACTCAATACTTTTGTAAGTCAAGAGATAATAAAATAAGCAAGAAAACATAAATAACTATATATTTTATTTTACATTATTCTATAAAATGAAAAAAAAAATACTGAAACTCTGACTTCTAAAATTAAACTGTTTACATTTCCTATTTTCTTCGTGTTCAAAATTTAATTTTTGTCCATTTTCCGTTTTCTTTATGATGCCCCAAATGCACAATTAAATAGATTAATAATGTTACATTTAAAAAAAAAATTCAACTATTTTATAAAGAAAATATTGAATTAAACATAGATGCATTTAGTATCTTGAAAATAAATAATACTATCACACTTATTTCATAATATATAGAATAATTAATAAAAAAAATATTGTTTTAAAATTTAAAATTATTCTAAGAGTGTATGGAAAGAAATTATTCACTGAATCGTTTTGTTAAGTCCATCCAATGTCATACTCATACATTACCAGTTTCTTTTTTTCTTAAAAAAATAGGATAGAGAATTAATGATTCAGGACACCTATCAAGACAGTTATAAATAAAATTTGAATGTTTAGATTTTTTAAAATATAAGTTATTTCATTGTTTTAACTCTTATCCAATGAATATTCAATAATTTAGTAACATTGGCCTCGGCATGTTCCAGTCACAGTCAAATTATTGACATTATTACTCAAACATGTTGTTCTAAGTTGTCCCACAAAATATAAATTTAAATGCCATAACCTATCAGCAAAATTTTAAAAGCCAAAATAGTTGTTAATTTGTTAAATTTAAGAGATAATTTAACCATAGTTCACTCAATCATTTGTTTAATGTTTAAATTGTAACAATGGTTAAATTATTCTCAAACATTAATAAAATGATAAAATAATTAATAAAATTGTATATGATAAATAATTAGTATTTATATAAAATATTTTTTCTTTTTTAGTTTCATCAAATATTAGTTCAAACATACACCTCACTAAAGGGGATGGAGATAAAGAAGAATGTTGCAAAATCATTAAAATAACCTTTTTGTTTGGACAAGTGAAAATAATGTCTTTAGAATCTAAACATTTAGTTTTTTTATCCCATTTATCTTTTCTTCAAATTTGGAGTTTGTTGAAGATGTTGAGTTATGTGTATTGAAGGGTTTAGAAGACGAATATTGCCAAGAAATTTTGAAAGAATGTTTACCATGTTTTTAGAAGGAGGTTATCTCATTTCATTAGTTGTTTTTCAATGAGATACTAGTGTAATGTTAAATTATTGCAACTCTTTTTAGTTAAGAGGATGAAAGCCAAGATGCCATGATTCAGTTGTGATTTGCTTTACCCAGCTTCCACCATAGGACAATTGTCATCTATAAGAATCTTTCTATCAATAATGGTCTCCCTAGGAATCAAACTCATGACCTCAACTCTAATATCAATTATTATAACACTTATCAATAGGTCAAAAGTTATAATTGACCGTCAACGTGCAACTCTTTCTACTTAAGAGAATATTCATCCAAGCACCATGTTTCGATTCATGTGGCATTAGCCATGAAACAATTGATGTCTTATGCAACAATTTCAAGACAAATGCTTCATGAAACCCCTAATCAAAGTTGGAGCTCTCTTATACCATTGACTATCCATGTAAAATATATTACCCCTACCATAGATACACATGCGCAACCTTTACCCAATACTAGTGCAAGGCTTTCAAACTCTACATCTAAACCCTTAATAGTTTATATACATGGTTTGTACATCAAGGACAAATTAAGCATGATTAACTTATATGACATAAATGTTTTCTTTATATGTGATCAAGATAATGTAATCCACAACATATCTAAGATCATGCTCCCTCCAATCTTCCCGTCAAAGGTTTTTACAAGCCAATGAACACTTTACTTACTTTGCTTATAACCCACCTACAAGAAAAAAGGTTGAAAAGTCTTCTACAATTCAAGAGAAAGTTTCTTTACAGAAGCTCTATCAAGAAACTATTTGCTTAATAAAAGGGTTAGACCTTGGTGTACATGCTTTCATGCTACTATGTGTAGAAGATTGGACATTGCATTCTTTAACATATAACATATTTCTTTTATGTGTATCTACCTCCAAAATAGGTTTATTAACATGGGCCATAATATAGACAACCTTGCATATGTTTCAAATTTCTAGTAGAATTATCTTATCTTATAAGTTTATGCATGATTGATAAGTAAACGTTAAACGTGTTATTATCAAAATTGATGAACAATTGTTCACTAGCAGTTCAAGAAGAAGTTTCTTGGCAAAACTTGCTCCATTTCTATAATTAAGGTATTTGTTTTACTCATTTTAAGAGACTCTATTTTCATCTAAGGCTTGCTTTCAATAAAGAATAAATAAAATTAATATATTAAAGTTACTAATAGGACTAATATTTGCAATAACTCATCTATTATAAGAAGACTTATGCGAGTGAAATAAGTGTTTATCATGATAATTGTTTCGACTGGATCCGGGCGGACCCCGCAAAAACACACTTGAATCGGGAACGATCGTTGCAGGAGGTCGATGGCGTGCGGACGGTTGATTGATGACGGGCAGGCGAACGCTTGCGGCTCTTCCAGTGGATTGGACGGACGGCACAAAGGCGGACGGACGCTTTCTGGTGCCGCTCCTCCTCCATGTTGGGCGGACGTCCTCTGGCGCTGCATCTCACTCCAAGTTGGGCGGACGTCCTCCTACTCCAAGTGCTACTCCACACTCCGAGTTGGGGAGGGGCCGGGTACCTGCTAAAGGCACTCCGACGCTCAAGTCAGTATTATGACAGAGCGATTGTAATGCGTGTACGCATCGTTATTCAAGTTAGTCTAGAGTTCATACCTGAGACCTTTATTTATAGCGAATTGTAATGGGCTTTTACCTTTTGGGGGCCTTGGGACGGCCCAATAATACCTTAATCTTCGTTAAGGACTTTAATGTGTCATTAGCATTTAACCGTGTAATCAGCAACGTGCGTCGGTTGGGAATGATGGTCGGTCAGGGATGTTACCCTAGGTGGGCGTCCTGCTCTCGGGCGGACGTCCAATCCTTGGGCGGACGTCCAGCTCTTGGGCAGTCGTCCAGCTCTTGGGCGGTTGTCCACTCTTGGGCGGACGTTCACTCTTTGGGCGGACGTCCAGCTCTTGGGCGGTCGTCCACTCCTTGGGCGGACGCCCAGCTCGTGAACGCATATCAGATTATTGGGCGGACTGGCGGATGACGGACGTCCTTGGACGGACGTCCGGTTCCTAAGGACGCTCGGTCCAGACTGTTTGGCGGACGTCCGGTTTATTGGGCGGACAGGCCAACTAAGGCGGACGTCCACTTCTTGGGCGGTCGTCCACTCTTTGGGCGGACGCCCAGCTCTTGGGCGGACGTTCTACTTTGGGTAGACGTCCTCTATCAGTACATATGGCGTCGTCTATGTGGGCGTCCTTCCGTACGACATCCGGCACCTCTGGTACATAAGCCCCCCAAGTCCTAGTGCACGTAGTGTGCGTAGGATTATGAATAAGTATCTAAAATAAGAAAAGATTTGACGCCATGGTTATACATATTTCCCAGACGTTTCGTCCTTCGGCATTTTCCTGAAGAACACTTTTTGTGAGTGTAGAGAATGCGGTGCTATCTTGTGGTGATAAAATTCCATGTGAGTTCTTCAAATTTTCTCTTACAAACAGGGGTTCTACCCGGTTGGCGGATGGGCATTTGGCCATTTAGGTGACGCTCTGCACTCCCTGGTACATACGTTCTGCCTTGGTTGGCTGGACGCTCGCCACATTGGACGGGCGTTCCATCTTGGGCGGACGTCCAAATGGCTGGAGGCTCGTCCTGAATTCCATCTTTGGGCGGACGGCCCCTCTTTGGGATGACGTTCTGTCTTGGTTGGCTGGAAGCTCGCCATCTTGGGCGGACGCTCGTCATTTTGGACGGGCATGCCATCTTGGGCGGACGTCCTTGGACGCTCGCCACATTGGACGGGCGTTCCACCTTGGGCGGACGTCCTTGGACACTCGCCACATTGGACGGGCGTTCCATCTTGGGCGGACGTCCAAATGGCTGGAGGCTCGTCCTGAATTCCATCTTTGGGCGGACGGCCCCTCTTTGGGATGACGTTCTGTCTTGGTTGGCTGGAAGCTCGCCATCTTGGGCGGACGCTCGTCATTTTGGACGGGCATGCCATCTTGGGCGGACGTCCTTGGACGCTCGCCACATTGGACGGGTGTTCCACCTTGGGCAGACGTCCTTGGACACTCGCCACATTGGACGGGCGTTCCACCTTGGGCGGACGTCCTTGGACGCTCGCCACATTGGACGGGCGTTCCATCTTGGGCGGTCGTCCACATGGCTGGATGCTCGTCCTATGTCGGGAGGTCCTGTTATTACATAAGCCCCCCAAGTCCGAGCATAATTTTATTGTGCGAAGGGATTTTCTAGATGGCCTCCGAATTGCGGGGTCCTCGTGGAGGTCGACTCGGCGTACCCTGGAGGACAAATGGCCGGACGGTTGACTGCTGAATACCAGATTTGGCTAAGTTATGGACGGCCGGCTCTTGTTGAATGCCAGATGTGGCTAAGTTATGGACGGCCGGCTCTTTCTGAATGCCAGATTTGGCTAAGTTATGGACGGTCGGCTCTTTCTGAATGCCAGATGTGGCTAAGTTATGGACGGCCGGGTCTTTCTGAATGCCAGATTTGGCTAAGTTATGGACGGCCGGGTCTTTCTGAATGCCAGATTTGGCTAAGTTATGGACGGCCGGCTCTTTCTGAACGCCAGATTTGGCTAAGTTATGGACGGCCGGCTCTTGTTGAATGCCAGATGTGGCTAAGTTATGGACGGCCGGCTCTTTCTGAATGCCAGATTTGGCTAAGTTATGGACGGCCGGCTCTTTCTGAATGCCAGATGTGGCTAAGTTATGGACGGCCGGGTCTTTTTGAATGCCAGATTTGGCTAAGTTATGGACGGCCGGCTCTTTCTGAATGCCAGATGTGGCTAAGTTATGGACGGCCGGGTCTTTCTGAATGCCAGATTTGGCTAAGTTATGGACGGCCGGCTCTTTCTGAATGCCAGATTTGGCTAAGTTATGGACGGCCGGCTCTTTCTGAATGCCAGATTTGGCTAAGTTATGGACGGCCGGCTCTTTCTGAATGCCAGATTTGGCTAAGTTATGGACGACCGGCTCTTTCTGAATGCCAGATTTGGCTAAGTTATGGACGGCCGGCTCTTTCTGAATGCCAGATTTGGCTAAGTTACGTGCGGCCGGTCCTTTGCTTCGTCGCCCAACCAAGCTGAGAGTTGTTCTCGTTGGAACACTCTTTCACCAGCTTGGAGTTTGGTAGGGCGGACGGTCCTTCGCTTCGTCGCCCAACCAAGCTGAGAGTTGTTCTCGTTGGAACACTCTTTCACCAGCTTGGAGTTTGGTAGGGCGGACGGTCCTTCGCTTCGTCGCCCAACCAAGCTGAGAGTTGTTCTCGTTGGAACACTCTTTTACCAGCTTGGAGTTTGGTAGGGCGGACGGTCCTTCGCTTCGTCGCCCAACCAAGCTGAGAGTTGTTCTCGTTGGAACACTCTTTTTCACCAGCTTGGAGTTTGGTAGGGCGGACGGTCTTTCCCTTCGTCGCCATTGTTGCCGGTTACCTGCACCATGAAGGGAACATAACGAATTTCAAGTTTAAAGAAAGATGTGTCCGTACCTTGTAAGGCCGAAAATATGCTATGGCCAAATGTCCGAGACTAGGTTGAGGCCGAACGGCCGAGACTATGCTGAGGCCGTACGGTCTTAAATGTTGAGGACGAACGGCCGAGACTATGCTGAGACCGAACGTTCTTAAATGTGGAGGCCGAACGACCGCGATCACGCTGAGACCGACCGGCCAAGGATATGTTGAGGCCGAACGGTCAATAATACGCTGGGGCCGAGCGGGCCGATAATATGTTGAGGCCGAGCGGCCAATAGATGTTGAGGCCGAACGGTCGAGAGTTGATGCTCAATGGCCGAGCGCCTCATGAGGCGTGATGGATGAGTGCTACTATAAGCTTTTCGGCCGGTCGTTGGCTACAGCCAAGTGGACGGGCGCTCTTTGAATCCGGGCGGACGAGCGCTTAGGTCCAGATTGGACGAACGCTTAAGTCCGGCTTGTTTGGTCATCTGCAGTATAAGGGAAACATGATCGTATTTCCAGCTTAAAGGGTGTGTTCGTACCTTGTAAGGTCGAAAATATGTGTCCAAATGGCCGAGAATAGGTTGAGGCCGAACGTCCGTGATTATGCTGAGGCTGAACGGTCGAGACAATGCTGAGACCGAGCGTCCTTACATATGAGGAGGTCGAACGGGCCGAGGGCATATGTCGTGCGGCTATGAAGTACTGGTGATGGGATTGTCCGTGCTCATTTCTTGTGGTCACCTTTGGGTAACCGAAGTCACACGGCCCCACGGTGGGCGCCAAATGTTTCGACTGGATCCGGGCGGACCCCGCAAAAACACACTTGAATCGGGAACGATCGTTGCAGGAGGTCGATGGCGTGCGGACGGTTGATTGATGACGGGCAGGCGAACGCTTGCGGCTCTTCCAGTGGATTGGACGGACGGCACAAAGGCGGACGGACGCTTTCTGGTGCCGCTCCTCCTCCATGTTGGGCGGACGTCCTCTGGCGCTGCATCTCACTCCAAGTTGGGCGGACGTCCTCCTACTCCAAGTGCTACTCCACACTCCGAGTTGGGAGGGGCCGGGTACCTGCTAAAGGCACTCCGACGCTCAAGTCAGTATTATGACAGAGCGATTGTAATGCGTGTACGCATCGTTATTCAAGTTAGTCTAGAGTTCATACCTGAGACCTTTATTTATAGCGAATTGTAATGGGCTTTTACCTTTTGGGGGCCTTGGGACGGCCCAATAATACCTTAATCTTCGTTAAGGACTTTAATGTGTCATTAGCATTTAACCGTGTAATCAGCAACGTGCGTCGGTTGGGAATGATGGTCGGTCAGGGATGTTACCCTAGGTGGGCGTCCTGCTCTCGGGCGGACGTCCAATCCTTGGGCGGACGTCCAACTCTTGGGCGGTCGTCCAGCTCTTGGGCGGTTGTCCACTCTTGGGCGGACGTTCACTCTTTGGGCGGACGTCCAGCTCTTGGGCGGTCGTCCACTCCTTGGGCGGACGCCCAGCTCGTGAACGCATATCAGATTATTGGGCGGACTAGCGGATGACGGACGTCCTTGGACGGACGTCCGGTTCCTAAGGACGCTCGGTCCAGACTGTTTGGCGGACGTCCGGTTTATTGGGCGGACAGGCCAACTAAGGCGGACGTCCACTTCTTGGGCGGTCGTCCACTCTTTGGGCGGACGCCCAGCTCTTGGGCGGACGTTCTACTTTGGGTAGACGTCCTCTATCAGTACATATGGCGTCGTCTATGTGGGCGTCCTTCCGTACGGCATCCGGCACCTCTGGTACAATAATCATTATGTGATAGTTATCTTTTGACTTGAAGTTATAAAATTAATAGTTATGTAAATGACAAGTATAATAAGTATCCTTTTATCTCAAAGTTATAAAATTTTTACATATATAAGGTGTATGTTTTGTTCCTCCAAATGTCATACATACATAACAAGTGATTACAAAGATGGTGTGTATAGATAACATCTTCATTATACATAAAGAGATTTTTGTTTATGATTCTCTCAATATAGTATGATATATTATATTGAACATTTAATAACATTTCTGTGTAGATAATAACAAGTTTGACATTCATTTTTCTCTCACGCAGAAGCTTATAAGATAATATAATTCTACTAAAAATTTGAAACATACAAAAGACGATCTATATTATGGATCATGTTAATAAACCTATTTTGGAGTTTGATATAAAAAAAAAGAAAAAATGTTACATGTCAAATAATGCAATGTATAATCTTCTACGCATAATATCATGAAAGCATGTATGCCAAGATCTAACCTTTTTTGTAGCAACTAGTTTTATAGAATTACATACAAAAATATCTAACACAAACTCACTTAATGTTAGGAACACATTGGACACAATCAAACTTACAACAAGAACAATCATATTCAAGATGGATATGTTTAGTGAGGAATGCAAATATATTGGGGGTGTAAAGATTTATTTTCATAAATATATTCAAATTTGAAGGGCCAAAGATATAAAATTTAATAAAATTAAAAAGAAAAATTTTAATTACATACTAAATTTTGTTTATGTAAAATAATATGGAGGGTTTAAAGTTTCCTATCTAAGCTCTGCCACTCGATATGTTCATTTGTTAAACATCGACTCATTTATTTAATTGATTTTTTTATAAATCGAATCAAATATTTTTTTCATTCAAATACTTAGTGTGTCTCCAAAACAAGACAACTAATGCTTTTATGGTTTAATTAATTAAACAAAATTGAGTTTTACACATGTAACATCCCAAAATATATAGCATAAATCATATAAAGGAGTTATCATATAATAATATTGTAAGATAGTTAAAGATGTTATAATAAGATTACAATTATCCTAAAATAACCATAAAATTTAAAGCTTTACCGATCAGTAATTCAGGATTACAAAACTTAACCGAACGATTCAACCTAAAAACTAAAACCAGTAATATGACCGATCGGTCATATTTTAAACTGCAGGATTCTCGCTCTCCAACTCATGCTCTAGCGTACACTCCACATCCTCTGCTCACACCCAAAAGGTGATCATCGCAAGAGAGAAAACCGAACAGGAACATGGACAAAACATAAAATAAGGGTAAGCTAATGTAATTTAGTTATGAAAACATACATAAAATTCGTACAAGTACAACCAATGCATAATCGAATACTCCAACATACCAAAACAAAAATACATATATGCATATACAAATGAACATTATACTTCATGCATAAACTGTACACCTGACTTGACCATCCGGATTGTATGAATATGTAGCTTGAGGCCGTTCATGCACTCAGGTGGTGTAGTAACTGAAAAACCATCAGCTGCCACCCGAGGTTAGTCCGTTATAACTCACCCAATAACCTATGGGCTAGGACCTCCTGCCATTCTCACACAATGCCTTACCCATCTCTACTTGAGAATTGGTAATCATCATAATATCAAGATGAACTTCGTGAATTTCACTATCCATATTCATACTATAACACCACTTTGATACACTTTTCACTTGAGACATTTACCACTTCAATACACTTTTAACTGAGACATTCCTCCTTGGAATTCTCTTCCACATTACTTGAAACATATGCCTTATTTGAAATATCAATATAATTTCCCATACTCATTATATCAATACAACTATCTCAATCCATCCAAGTCAACAACAATAATAGCATTTAAAGATCAAATATTCATTCATAGAAGAAATCGAACTTTAACACAACAAACTCCGAGTACGACCGAATGGAAAAGATCAACGTAACCTATGAACAAGACCGGACGGTAAAACAATCCCCATATGAGAACATGACCGAATGGTCATTTAAAGAGTACGACCCAAACATGAGTCGAACAATATTGGCTTAGACCGAACACTATTGACTTAGGCCGAACACTATTAACTTAGTACAAATACGATATTGAACACTAGTATAAGAACGAGCGCTCATAAGAGACCACACAACCCAATAATATCGATCGCAACACTATCATAAATGCTAGTACCAAACTGAGCACTATATCGAACGGGCGCTGGTCCAAGACCGAGCACTTCCAAGATAGTACATGACCGAGCGGTCAATAACAGTTAAAACCTATGATAGACCGAACACTGTTTAAAATCAATTGTTATGTTTAGACCGATGGCTATATTCACCTGAATACCAATACAAGACCGATCGGTCATTAACTAAGGATCTACAAAAGTAGAGCTCAGTTAAGACCGAGCACCAATACCAACCGAATACTACCAAAAACGAGTGCTAACACATAGTATTATTAATAACGAACGCTAAACCTATTACGACTAATAACAAACGATAATTCTCACCCTAAGACTGTTGAGGTCGAAACGAATACCTTTAAAACTAAACGTCAATATTAAACCAAGCGACACTTAACCAAATTATCACTACGAAACTGAATACCGCTTAAACCCGATTACAAGATCAGATCGATCGTTCTATACCGATCACTCGATTTTCTACAAAACTTACAAAACCTCTCCACCACCTCACAAGTTTCGTCCAAACACATAATATTGCATACAATTCAATCAAACATATAATTATTCATACATGCACACATTCAAACAGAGATTCCAACCACAACCACAGAAAAACATAATTAAATTACTAGCTTCCCTTAGACAGAGAACTTTTAGTGCAGACACTTGCTCACCACCAAAAGTCTTATAAATCTAAGGTTCACGGATTGATGAAACTAGACCAAACAAAGACCATAAATGTGATCATAATTTACTAGAAGGAGATAATAAACTCATGCAACCAGAAACTTGGCTTGTATGTACCAGAAAAAGACGTTCTAAGAGGATAAACTTACCAGCTCAAAATCACAACTTGACCGGTGCAAAGTGAAGCCCTTGACACTAGTAAGACTCAGATGTTGCCTGATTGATGATCAGAAGAAGAAGAAAGTGAAACTTTGTAGAAAGAAGGAAGAGAATTGTAGAGAGAAGGAGGAGAATATGAACTCAGAAACTTAGAGAGAAGAAGTGCAAGCAGAGTAGAGTGGTACGAAATTTTGAAAAGTTTCCTTATATAATACCGTCAAAACTGATCGGTCACTCAGTTACGCACACCTGGCTTCCACTTTCTGAATTTCTGAATCCTTACACCTACACCTGACTTCCACTCTCTAGTGAATTTAAGGGTTCTTACAACACAAGTTTATTTTAATTTATTAAAAAAAAATACGCTTTACTGTTTCAAATACATATTGATTAATTGACTATGACTTGGATTAATATTTCAGTTCATTCAATATTTAACTTTTGAAAATACGATCAATTTAACAAAAGTAATACTTGTTTCAAAAACTGTTTTACCTGATTATGACTTGACGATCAGTTCAATTAATATTTATATCTTAAAAATAAGATTAATTTGACTTGTTGATTTGTCATTTAATTTATTACAACCTCTTCTCACTTTCATATAATTAAATCTTGTAAGAAACTCATGTATCAAGCCACGAAAACTCACTTGTAACGAAGTGTTTGTTTCACAAAATCATATTATATTTTTAAGAACCATATTTCTAAAATGATTATCATTAATTTTTTCATTATATTTAAAAAAGTTTTCGGTTATATTTTCTATTTCTAGAAATAGTTTTTAAATTCAAAGTAATTTAAATAAAATTGTATAGTTTATATATTCTCTTACGAATACCACTTTCATATCTTAATCATGGGAATTTATTATAATAACCTATAACTTGTGAAAATGATTTCATGAAAATAAAAAAGTGAAAATTTTATATCTGACAACTTTCTAATCATATATAAACATATGTGAAAGAAAAAAATTACGTGAAACACATCATTTATAGGGTTTGTGTAGTGGTCAACTTTAGCATCGAGTCTTCACCTTAAAGTTAATGTTAATGATAACTTTAAACATAGGTTGATTCTTTAAACCACCAAATCAAGAGGCTTAAACCATTAAAGTTTGTTAAACGCCATTATGAACTTTGAAGAATGGTTGAAATGCAATCCAACGCTCATAAGTCCAATGTTGAATATTCATCAACTAAGAGAAAAGATACACTAAAAACAATGCAATCAGCGGTGTAGTTGTTTTAAATAAGTATGTCTCTAGATGAGTTTTTTTTCTTAAGAATGAATTTTTGGATACAAGAATATTACAAAATATATATATATATATATATATATATATATATATATATATATATATATATATATATAATTTAATTTTAACATATTGGAATTAATATATTTTGTACAAAATTTATGAGTTATATTGATTATTGAATTGATAGTTGTTAAGAGGTTGAATAACCTTATATATGAAAAAAGATCATGTATGCGTGTTGTTTTCTTGCCGACGTATTTATCTTCATAAATAAATTTTTGATGATTTTATTTTATTTATTTTAGAGACATATATTATTTTACTTACTTATTTTTATAATTTTATTATAATATAAAACTCTTATTATCAAGCAAAATAACATAGCATTTGTTATGAAATTTGAGTAATTGTAAAGATGTAAAATGTTGACATACATAGTTATTTGAAGTTATGTAAAAATTAATATTGTCCATAATAAAATCTTCACAAACAAAAACATACGTATTCCTCGTATCTTATTAAATAACAAATATTTTTCTAGTATATAGAAGTATGGACAAAGAACTATCCCTTAATTCATTATAAGAAAAACTTGATGAGAAATTATTACCATTCAAAGGATTTATAATAAGGTCAAAGACCAAAAACTTGGAAGAACACATTTCCTTCAAGCTCGTGATGCTTTATGAAGCTTGAAACTTAAAGGAAATGAAAATTATAACTTGGAGCGCACTTGAAGGATAATTTGACACTTAATTTCTAATTATTTTTTTAAGCTCGTTGAGCGACTTGGTTCACTGAGCAAGATTTTGGTTTTGATTTGCTTGACGTTGGTCGAGCATTCTTGTTGGGCGAGCTACCTTTTTGAGTTACTTGGTTCACTAGTAAAAAAGAAGCATTTTAACGCGTCATATATGCCTCGATTTTACTGAAACCGAAGCGTATAAAAGCGCGGTGGCATTTTTATAGTTTTAGAGAACTTATATACCTCGGTTTATAGGAAACTGAAGCGCAAAAACGTCTACTGCCTCGGTTAAGTCAGAAACCGAAGTCTAAATTCACACCAGCGCGAATCACGTGTTAGAAGCTAACAAAATTTTTGAATAAGGTTTGCTACTTCGGGTATTAGTAGAACCGAAGCAGAAAAGCTTTCCAGCATCTGTTACACGCCAACTGAGGCATATAACGCTTATATGTTTTCAAATTTTAATTATTTTCTGAAACTTTAGGCATCGGGTATGCTTGAAACGGAGTCAGTATGGCTCTATTACCTCAGATAAATCTGTAACCGAGGTAGTATACTCATAGATCTCTTTGCTTTCACGGTACCCTTCTCATTGTTCCTCTTCTTCTCTCTCGCTCAAATCTCCTTCTCATTGTTCCTCTTTTTCTCTCTCGCTCAAATCTCATAGTCACCACTCTGCCGCTCCACCTCTCCGTTGCCACCACTCTGCCGCTCCGTCGCGACCACTCTGTCGCTGTTCTCGCGCAATATTCAACCTCACATTGCCTCCCGTTGTATCGTCCCCCGCTTCGCTGCCTCGTCGTCAAGCTCCCTCCTCATCGTCGCAGGCGTGATGCCTCGACGCCATTGTTGCCGCGCTCCCTCGCAGCGCCTCTGCCTCTGTCGCCGCGCCTCCGCCTTCGTCGACGCAACCTAAAACATAGACGAAGGGAAGGTTCTGCATCCAACCTCTCCTTCAACGCTGCCGCTTCATTATCGCCGCCCAAAGCCATGGCTGCATCCAACCTGCTCCCGCGGAAGCCTATTCCTCCGTCTCCACCCCCAAAGTCCATGGCCGCATCCTCATCTTGACCCGTCCTACCCCCAAACCCCTCACGCCTCCCACCCCACAACCCCAACCCCATCACCAATCGCCACCCCATCCGATCCATCAAACTCAGAACCAGTCGGAACCGCCACAGGACGCGATCTCACTCCACTACCGGATGCAATCTCAGATCATCTGGTGCTGTTTGTGGACCGCCTGGTGTGGCCCGTGCCAGTGGTGGAGCCGCTGGCCTAGCACCCGGTCCAGCCCCCTCATGAGCCCTCAACCCCCATGGATGAAGCTGTTGCGGGACCGTCCAGCTCTGCTTCGGAGGCCGAGGATGACAGCGTCGACGAGGATGAGGGCTGGGTTTCAGCAATTGAAAAGGTGATTTCTTTGTACTGGGAAATGGGGGAGAAGGAAGGAGCTATCTTGAAATTGCGAGAGTGAAAGAACACTATAGAAGATAAAGATTTATCATGCAAATCAGATTGGTTTTAGCATAAGTATGAATCCTGGTTTCTTTCATTTTTTTTTCATTTGTTATGATGGTTTTATTTGCTCTATCATGTATCTGTTACTCTAAACTATTATGAATCCCTTGTGCCTTCAACTCCTAATTATTTTCTGATTTTCTGATGCGGAAGAACTGAACCTTTTGATTCTTTCATCCTAGTGGACTGGAGTTGCTTCTGAACGACAGATTAAACACATACTTCAATATGTTCTCTGAGAAAACTTTTGTCTGAACGTAATTTTGAATATATGTTGAAAATCTGCTTGGATATACATTTGATGGAGGTATATTTAGATAGCTTGTTCCTGACTTGCATACCCAAACCCAATACTGATTATCTTGTTACCTGAGTGAAAATTGCACCTCAATTCTGCCTAAAAACCATATTTTTGGAGTTGGTTTGTGTTTTGGAATTATAACTACAAGAATGTCATGAAAATGCTTGAGTTGGGATTCTATCTGGAGTACTTGGACATGGTTGCTGTATTAAAGGTTTCAGGAAAAGGACCCAGCAATATAGAAAACGGTTCAGCAGTTTTCTGAATTCTTTTTTATTGAATTTTCTAAGATACTGCCTCGGTTCAAAAGAGAATCGAGGCGAAAACCGATCCCGTTTTGACTCGGTTCAGAACCGAGGCATTAAGCTTATCCTTTTTACCTCACATGTATATGCTTCGGTTGCAGAACCGATGTCTATAAGCAAAAATAACCGGTGTCATTTCTTTTCATTGCACTAGTGTATAATAAGGTCAAAACAACACATTTCCTTGAAGCTCGTGATGCTTTATGAAGCATCAAACTCAAAGGAAATGAAAATCATGACTTGGAGCACACTTGAAGGATAATTTGATACTTAATTTCTAATTATTTTTTTAAGCTCGTTGAGCGACTTGGTTCACTGATCAAGATTTTGGTTTTGAGTTGCTTGGCGTTGGTCGAGGACTCTTGTTGGGCGAGCTACCTTGTTAGGGAGTGTTCACGTCTACATACTACATTTTTGAATTATATTTGCGGCCCATTATCTTTGAGTTTTCTTTCGGGTTTATTAGGTTGAATAAACACTTATGGTCTATATATACTTCAATAAAAAGACAGTGTAAACATTTTTTATGGTCATTATATGAATTTGAATTCATCAAAGATAGTATGTGGGCATATGAGATGTTCTCTTGCAAGAAGGACATCCTATAACCTATTTTAATGAAAAGTTGAAAGGGGTGGTAGGAAACTATTCCACTTATGATAAAGAGCTATATGCCTAGTAAGAGCTTTGCATACTTGACAACAATATTTGCTTCTCAAGGAATTTGTGATTCATGATGGTCATGAATTCTTTAAAACATTAAGATCCTAGACAAGCTTAATAAGAGACATGCTAAATTATAGAACAATTTTCTTATGTTGTTAAGCATAAACAAGACAAGATAGATGTTGTAGTTGATGCCTTATCTAGAAGACATAAATTATTGTCCATGGTTGAAACTAAAATGCTTGGTTTTGAAATATTTAAGGAATTGTGTGATGATGACCATAATTTTGGAAAACTTTATAAAGATTGTGAAAAGGGATCTTTTAATGACTTTTATAACCATGATGAATTTCTTTTTAAGAGAACTAGATTGTGTGTGCCTAAAAGTACAACGAGAGAATTATTTGTCAAATGAGCTCATAAAGGGGGATTAATGAGGCATTTTGGGTTTTAAAAGACATAGATATATTGTACGGTAATTTCTTTTGGCTTACATGAAACATGATATGCATTCCTTTTGTGATAGATGAATTACTTGTAAGTGTGATAAATTTGAATCTATGCATCATCGAATGTTTATGCCTTTACCTGCACCTAACTCTCCTTGGATTGAAATTTCAATGGATTTTGTTTTGGGACTTCCAAGGTTCAAAGGAGGAAAATTTTTTGTTTTTGTTGTGCTTGACAAGTTCTCAAAGATGGCTCACTTCATTCCTTGCCACAAGAGTGATGATGCCAACCATGTGGCCAACCTATTTTACAAGGAAGTGGTGAGACTACATGTCATTCCAATGAACATTGTGTTAGATAGAGATATGAAATTATTAGCCACTTTTGGAAAGTATTGTGGGGTAAGTTAGCTACAAAGCTTCAAAACTTCTATTCTCTATAACTTGTCATCTTCAAACAAATGGACAAATCAAAGTGGTAAATAGAATTCTTTCTCAACTCTTTAGATGCTTTGTTAATTAGAATTTGAGAACTTAAGAGGAATGATTACTGCATGTGGAGTTTTGTTTGTGGTAAATCTTCATTGACTCATCAATATGTTATATTGTGACATTTCCAATTTTATCTTCTTTTTGTATTCTTCTTTAATTTACTTTGTTTATGTTATGGAAGAAATTAAATTCAGAATCAATCAGATAGTATCGTATCAAATATTACATTAAGTTGTATGATTATTGTTTGTCCTATGAAAACATTGTGTATACTCTTTTCATCTTGTGTGTTATTTTTATTGATAAACAAAAATATAAGTTGATTTTTTTATATTTTTTCTTAAATAACATAAGTGTAAAATAAATAGATTATAGTATGAACAAGTTACAGTTCAGAGACAATGAATAATTATAAATTATTTTAAGAGAATTTTTAAGTAATCACTTAAACATAAAGGTTTAAATCAAGAAATAACTTATGTAATGATTCATTCTTTTAAGAAAAGATGGATAACAAACCAAACATTAAAAATGGAGTTCTTTCTGAAAGAGTGACAGCCTTTTTGAAAAAATGTACTAAAAACAAAATGCTGACAAGAATAAAATTAGAAACCTTTTGGAGGAATGATCCACCTAGATTTAAAAAAGGTCCCAGGCCTGATGGTATTCGATCATGAACAGTAGAGATCTATAAAATTTTTGTTGCAATATAGATAATTAGAAAATGGAGTAATATAATTATATTTATGTTCGTCAAACAAGTTGAATACAAGTGGAAATTTAAAAAGCAACACTGGAAAACTGAAAGGAGACAAATTATTTCGGAAGTCTTATTAAAATAAATTTTTCTTGAGAAATACTTACCAAAATTTTTAGTCAAGAAATAATGTTTGTATGCAATAACATTTGACAATATTTATTAAAATGTTGTCTTTACTTTCGTGATAAAGTTAATGAGCGTTCAAGTTCAAAGTTTGAAAATATTATGTGGATGATACTAAATCAAGACAAACGTAATAAAGACAAAATTTTAAAAAGTATTAATTAGTTGAAATTGTATTTCCAAACTTAATTTTATGAAATATCGTAGGTCAAACTTATTTTAGTTTTATATTAAAAAGATGTGTTTCCATTCTGTAAATATAAAAACTATCTATTTCAGTATTTTTTTTGTTTTCAAAAGGAATGTGAAAGTCGGTCCTAAATTATTTAATTATTATATTTTTGTCTAATTTACAGGCACATTTACATGTGCATTTTAAAAGATAGAAATGGTTATTACATATAAAGATTTAAAAATAAAAATATAAAAAATGCAATAAATAGATAATAAAAGCAGAGAGCGTGTGCATGATGCGAGTACGGGTGCGAATGAAGGCGCAAAACATCGAATCGGAAATCAATGCGCAATCTTTTCTCATATTTCCATTTCCTAAAATACCCATCTCTCTTCATCGGGTTTCTTTTGGACCAGTTTTCTCTTTTTTTTAAGATCTTTTTCAAAACATTGAAATGAATTTTTTTATAATTTTAAAATAAAAAATTTAAACATATGAAAGATAAGTTTCACAAACTAATTTATATAAATCAATTTAATTTATGAAAAAATTTATATATACATATATATATATATATATATATATATATATATATATAGATACATTCTTAATATTTCTAATAAAGAACTACGGGATAAAATCCATTTGAAGGAAAATGAAAAGTCTAGAGTAGAGAGTGACTGGTCCAAGAAAATGGGAAAAAAATGAAAATATTTTCCTTATTTGTAGAAAAAAATATAAAGAATGGTGTCACTTTCTACTAGGTTTAAAATATTTTATTTTATTTAGGTAAATATGAAAACAAAACAATGAAAATATGAAGTAAATTAGTCTTTTTTTTAAAATTAATTTTCCATTATCTCTCTATACTTTTAATTTATCATTTTTTAAAATAAACTTTATTTATTTTTATGTTATTCATTGTTTAAATAAATAAATCAACTTTTTCACTATATTTCTTTTCTATTCTTTTCCTTTGTTTTACTCACATGTAATTTCATATAGCCCCCTTCCACGATTGAAGACATGACAATTATGACACTAGCATTCATTTTTACTTAATTAAAAGTTAAATTTACTTAATTTTAAAAATAGTTTTGAAAGTACACAAAAATAAGTAATTAAGTTATATCGTGTTATATAATTTTCCTTAATCATTTCCATTTGCATGTAAGCTAGCAATACGGAATTTGTTGAAGAGTAAATGTATAAATAATAAAAGAATAAGTAATATTGTTTTAAAATTGGAAGTTGACAATACAATAAAATAAAAATATTTCAAAATTGAACACTTAAGAGGAAATGAAAGAAATATCATATAAAAGTTTTTATAGATATAAAAATTGGTGGTAAAAGTAAAATAAAAATAAAAAAATTAGTGGATTTGAATTCCCATTAAGAAAAACTAATTAACAATGTGAATACAAAGAAATAATGATATAAGAAAAGTTGACTTGCTTTACTTTGACTAGTATTTTCAGACTGCGTACACGTTTAGTTTAGAAGAAGATTTCCACGATAGTACGGTTGTTGTACTTTTTAATTCCCCAAATATTATTATGAGTATATTATTATTTAAGACAGGAGCATGACTTTTCATAGATCCATGAAAATGGCTTCGATTTTATTTATAATTTAAATTGGATCAAACTTAAATTAGTAGATAAATTTTTATTCAACATGAGATTTATTTTTATATATTATGGATAAATTAGATTTAAAACATGTTACTATTTTTAACAAAAAATTAAATTTTTTAAAAATTTTAATCTAATTGGCCTAATTCAGTCTAACTTTTTCAAGAGAATCAGGTTTAATATAAAACAGGAGAAACTCAATCCAATCCAAATCTTGGCCAACCTAACGGATAAAACACCTATACCATATGTTCCAAATTCAACTCCTAAAAACTCGAATTCTAGCAATGATTTTGTGTTTGAAGATGGGAAATCAATTGAAATTTTGGTTTATCTAAACTAAATTTCGGTTTCAAATTTTGATTTATATATATATATATATATATATATATATATATATATATATATATATATCATAAATATAAAAAATTAACATATAAAAAATATAATATTTATTTAATTATGTGTTGAATTAAATAATTTTATATTAATATTAATTTATTTACAATAAAAATATAGAAAATCTAGAAAATTTAGAAATAAATATTTAAGTAATTAAAATGTAAATAATATATAAAAATTTTACTTCACAAATTAATAAAAAATGATTAAATAATAATGTCTATATTTTGATATTGTGGAATTATTTCTCTAACATTTGAAAATATGAATAAATAAAATTTGTGTAACATCCCCCAGATTATATAAAATTATATAATATAGTAGTATTTCAAAAATACACAAAACGCCTATGAATCCTAACTAGGCTAAGCAGCGGCGTCATCTTCCTCCAAGGCCTGCTTCAAAGGCATTTCACCTACCTCTGCTCACATCTAAATGAATGATCATTGCAAAAAGGACACACCATACACAAGCAGACACAAAACAAACAGAAGGGTGAGCTAGATATACAAAAATATGTTATAACAGTGACACACAACATGCAAGTTTAATTCACATAAACAGGGTCACTTAATACCACTTGTTACACTTTTATACTTGACTCGTCCAGACTTAGAATGATTGTCGAGCTATAGCGGGTCATGCACTCGTTGGGGCTTCTATTGCTTTGCAAAGTCGTTGCCAATGGGTTTCACCCTACCACATTCACGAGGTTAGTCCGTTATCACTCACCTTGGGTCATACTGGAAGCACCCAAGACTAGGACCTCCTACTACTCCTCACGACATAGTAACAGGATAACCCCCAAGACTGAGCTTCCATGTAAATCATTCTAAACATACTAAGGGCACCACCATGGATCCCCTCCTTAAGGATCATGGAATTACGTCCAATAACATAGGGCACCACCATGTAACCTCCCTTTGAGATCCATGGAATTACGTTCATCAACCATACTGTCACTTTGAAACTTAACTCAAGACATGAACAACCAAATACCATAATACTATCACATTGAATCCAAACATATAACCTCACTGATCATACACTATCATAGATACTTCTACACCATTCTAATAATCAAAACATAGTTCAAGGTTATCAAAAAACATGAATAAAAATAATAAAAACAGGTTCTGGGCAAGCCACTCAGCGCACCAAACTCGCTGTGCGAATAACAAAAATAATGGATTTTACTCACTCACATTCTCTCAACGCACCAAGCTTGTGCGCTCAGCTAAAGTCTATTCACCCAGCGCACCAAGTCTGTGCGCTTAGCTAAACTGAAAATTCTGATACACATTATCAGACCCTAAACCCTCCCATAGCGCCCCAAATTCGCTATTCGAATTAAACTAACATTTTCCCAGACAACCACCATTCGCACAACGCCCATATTCGCTATGTGAATCACCAAACAGAGAGCAACACCCTCCATTCATTCGCATAGCGCACCAGCTCGCACAGGGAATGACTCAAACAGAGAGCACCCTCTACAGGGACTCCTTATGCGAGACAATTCGCATAGCGACTCTGCATCATCTGCAAAATGCAAATTCTGCAGAATTATGCACTCACACACCCCCTTACCATCTCTAGGTCTTTTCTCTAATTTCTAACACCTCTAACTCATGTTTTACACTTGATTAAACTTGTCTAGATGTTCCTAAACCTTCCTACTACAATTCTAAAGTGATTACAACTCAACTTTTACTCCTTAACATCAATTTCCACAACTTGAGGATCCCAAACCCAATTCTAACACTTTGCACCTATTTGGACCACTTTGGTGACTCAAACAAGTCACAATACACTGGTTAAGCATGCCCTAAAACCCCAAAAACACTCTAGACCTCAAATGCCCAAAATCACTACCTCACTTCCTCTCAAAATGACCTAAAACCCTATTAATTCACTCAACACAATGTATAATTCCCCTACCTTCCATCTGAACACTCATTTAACAGAACCCATACATTAAACATAGCAAATTTCAGATATCCACCTCAGCCCAACCAAAGCCACAGTCATAATTTCCAGCATGTAGTTCTATTCATACAGAAAATCTCCTTAAAACATAAATTTAACCAAACAGCATGGTCACACAGGGATCAACACATCTACACATTTCATAAAAATCAATTTAAGAAAGATTTAACTCCCCTTACCTTAGAATAACTTGACTGAACAGTTTCTCCACACTTTTGATAGCCAAAAGATCCTAGAACAGCCTACAACTTCATATGGGTGAAAAGGAATCCCACCAAAAACAGAAATCAACACTAGATGGAAGTTGGTGAACACATACAAGAGGAACAATACTTGCATGTGTTAGAAAGCACAAAAGTTACAAGAAACAGGAGGAATCACTTACCAGTACAAATACAACAAACTGATAGGTGTACCAGCAAGCCCTTAACGCCATAATTAATCAGGTACAACCTGATTGTTGCACAGATGGGTTGAGAAGGAAGGAAGTCTAGAGAGAAGAGGAATGGAAGAGAGAAGGAAAAGGAAATATGAAGAATTGGGTTCTAGAGAGAGATAAAAGGATTTGGCTAATGAACCAGGATGTTCTAAGATTTTACTTATACTGGTGAATGTGTTTTAACATTAAAATCTGGTTTTATTAACGTAATACACCTATATACTTTCTAATTCTAATTTTTCAGGTCTCAAAATCTGTGTTTGATAAACATGATAAAAGAAGTTAGAAAATTTATTGTTTAATGTTGAAAAAACGGATAAATGTAAAAAAGTTACAAATAAAATAAAAAGTAAAAAGACAATTATGATGTATAAGTAAATATTGGTTTCTTTATTTGCTAATAATATATTACAAAACTATGGTATAATTAATGACGAGAAGTTGGATTTTGAAGAAAAAATTGTTAGGAGAATTATTTTTTTTTGTCCTTGTGTTTGATAATAGGAATATTTGTTATCTCTTGATAATCATTTCATTATAAGTTTGGATGATTTTTAGAACTTCTTCTTCCAAGATTAGCACATGTTCACTAATGACGAAAAAATTCATGTTCGCAGAAAAAATATGCAATAAGTAGTTATTATCCTAATATTTATTATTTGAGGATAATAGATACGGGTTATTTTAATATCTGCTTCTAAACGGGTCGAGTGCAATTATAATACTATTTGATCCGCGAATACCCGATACTTCCAAAAAAAACTTAATTTATATTAAATTTTATTTTTATTATTCTTAAAAAAGGAAATCATTTGAATTAAAAATCACGTATCCCTACTTAAAAATTCCAATTGTCCAATTATTTGTTTCTCTCAAAAACTCTATTCATAGTTTTTTTCCCAATCTCTTCTCTTTTACATTTCTCGCGAGCAAACCTCAAAGCCTCAAGCTTCTTCTCTATCTCTGTTCTCGCGCAAACAACTCTACTTAGGGGAAATCATTTGTGGCTAACGCAAAGGAGGTGGTCTCCTGTTGGTTTCATTTTCCTTCACTTTTTCTGGTTCGTCTTGCAAAGGGAAGGGCTTCTACGTTTCGTGGCGACTTCATAGAATAGGGGTCTGATTCTCGCGTTTGGCTCATCATTTTGGAATTGAGTTTTCTTTGTTTTTCCTGTATAGGTTGTGGTGAAATATTAGGGGTTCTTATTCAGGATTGAGAGTTTTGAAATTGGGAATTTAGGGTTGTTTTTTCTCGCGATTTAGGGTTAGGTTCCTATGATATGGATTTTTCCTGACCTTGTAGTGAGTTTGGAGTTTATGATCTTCTTTTCTGGTTTTGGAAATTTTGCGATTCTTTTCTTGAAAGTATCAAACTTTCCTAAAAAGATTCATTTTTTTTAGGAGTTTTGTTAATCCAATTTGTGACTTTTGGAGTCGATTTCCTTATTATGTTGTAACAATAGTTTGTGCAAGGCTTAGTCATTTTATATGTTGCATATTCAATGAAACAAGTTAAGTTACAAATTGATAAATTTAATTTGTAAGCGATGTTAAAAATATATTTGTTTACCCATATGAACTAGGTCTTCTTAAGTTTTGCAATTTTGAAGCGACTTATGAGTTTTGTGAAATGTTTTAAATGCAATACATATGCATAATGTTATCTTCACTCTATCTACTCCCATCTTTTACTAAACATTATGGATGGTGTTATGATGATTCAAAATTAAAAAGCATAACTCATTTTGAGGTGTGAGTACCTTTTTAAGTTCTTTAGGGAAAAAAACCAAGCTTCATTCTTCCACTTTCAACCATTGGAAATGTGATTAGAAGTGTGTGTTGTTCTCTTCATCTTATGTGATGGCCACTAAGAGGGTTCCTCTATATTTTGCATAGATAAATGACTTATCCTCTATTACTTATCTTATGCAACATGATATGATAGTGCAACATCCATATAAGGGTTTTCATGCTAGTGTCTACCAACAACCCCTTACTAAAAAACAACCATCACCAAAGGAAGAACCACAATGAAAATAATAAACATGTAACAATGTCATCCTTGGTGTGGTACTAGACACCATTATGGAGACTAATACATTAGTTATAAACCATTATCGTCACTAACACCACTATGATTATGTGCTTAAAAACCAAGTATAAAATACAACTTTATGTGTATTAGATATTGCCATATGCGAGTTGTATGATAAAAGAAATGCAAAAGTTGTTTAATATATTTTTTGTTTGACAGACACAAGTGTTGTGCAAATGCAAAATATGATAGGCATTTACTTAAATAAGAACAAGTCAATATACATAGTCAATATGCTTTTGCTTGAAGAAAATAAGCATATTTTTTTAGACAAATGCAAACTTGGAGCATTTCATAGTACATGTCAAACTTTAATAAATGATTGTTTTATGCTTATTTGAAATGTATGAATCTTCATTCACTAAAAAAGATCATAGAATACCAAGTGAACATCAAATATGTCTTGAAAAATATGTTAAAAGTTATTTCATGCAAACAACTTCTCTAAAAAAGGTAAAATGTTAATGCTACGAAGTTAACCAACTATGTCAAGTCCTACACTTTGCTTAAAAGGAAGAAAAAAGCCACTTACCATGGGCTGTGGAGCTTCGCCACGCTCTAGAAGTGCACAAAGAAGCCACACACATTCAATGTTAAGCAAAGATCGTTTAATGCGTCTTAATGTCTTAAAGCATGCTCCAATATAAGAACAAGCAGTAGAGAAAGATGATCCTCAAAACAACTACAAAAGTGCTATATAACAAATGATGATGATGATGAAGTATTTGTACATAATCATGTCCAAGACCTTAAGCTTCCAAGGATTGTGGTTGTGTTGTTTGTGTTCATTAGTAACCTAGAAGAATGGTGACCTTTGTATACATTATATAATGATATCACTCCTTATAGTGAATGAATTTGTGACCTTTTACATCACATTGTTAGTAAATTATTCAATTTTAACTAGTAGTGGTTGTTGTTTAGATACTCTATAGTTCACTAGGAGTTACTATGTTCCAAATAATACTCTATGTTTAGCCAGGGATAACTGCATTCCAAATAATACTTTGTGTTTAATAAGGAGTGGTTGTGTTATAAGTAATACTCTATGTTTAGCTAAGAGGGACTATGTTCCCAATAATACTATTTGTTTATTCAAGAGTGATTATGGTCTAAATAGTGTTTACTGTTCATCAAAGAGTGGTTACATCCAAATAATACCTTTTTTTTATCTTGCAGTAATAGTCTACCTAATGAAACTCAATTAGTTAAGAACGAAATATAGTATTTGTTAACAAATGAACCATGATAAATCCTTATTATCCCTTATCTATTAAGATTTAATGTTATTTAACTATAACTAATCTTAGAAGGAAAGTTTTGTAAAACATGTTTTGAAAAGCTCTTTAGACAATCTAACTGTCTAACTTGAAGTTGCATTCAACTTTCCTCATTGGACGAAATCCCTTAAGAAAATCATGTCATAGTCCATCTATCAAGAAAAATCATTGTTGGACTACACATTATCAAATGATATTTTATGAAAAATTCAGAATACTTTAAAACACAATTCAATCCTCTATTATGTTTTGACTACTTTTTCACAACCTGATGAAGGACTATCTAGAGAAAGCATAGGACCTTTAACACGAGTTTTGGCAAGAAGAATACAAGAGGAAGAAGGATTGCAAAGGACTTTGCTCCTGTGGAAGATTGACTATTAGTCCTTCCTTCTGTTCTCTTAAAAACTTTGTATATTTTTCTTGTAGGTTCCAATAAGCTCTAGGACACGTCACTAGGCCCATGGACCCTCCAACCAAGCCTTTTGGTCCAAAAATGAAGCTATCCCGATTCACACCGCGCCCAACTACCAGTATCTATGCATTTATTATTTATCTTTGTCTCAACGCTTTTCTCATTAAAATGTATAACTGCATTTTAGTTTTAAATATAAGAGTTTTCCATACTAAACAATTGGTTATTTAAAAGAAAGCTCTTACAAACACTGCATTGAATATCCTACATAGCATGTGAAAAGAATTAATTGATTAAAATAATTTACAAGGTCGAGCGTTTAACAACTACTTGAAAGATCTTGTACTCGACGAAAGTGCTATATAACAGAGGTTCTGAAAAGGCTTTTTCCATTAACATAGGTTGCTTAAATGATCTATTCTTCATTAATTCTTGTTAAAGTTTTCACCTTTAATTAAAATACATTCTCGAAGCAAAAACTCATTCAATCACATGAAAGTTTCTAACTTTAATCAAAATAAATTCTCAATCAAAAATAAAAACTCTTGGACTCATATGATTGATATTATGTATATTTAACATCATGCTAAATTTCTATAACGTAAAAATCATTACTTTTACTTAATTAAGAAGCAAAAGACATAAATAGAAATAAATCACAACAAAAATCAAAAGAACAAACAAAATTATTTATTTAACCTCATAATCAAGTTGAGAAATTACAACATAATCAACCCCAAAGGCCTAACACTCCATTGAATGTAGAAATAACATAAAAATAGAAGAAGAGAGGGTTGAGAACATAAGAACAGAGAGGGATGGCGAAATTTGAACCCCTCAAAGGGTTCTTTAGCTCCTCTAATGTGTTTCTCTAAGTTTCTTTATATAGAAATTGGACTGAGCTTTGTTTCAGGTTTTTCTGTTGTTGTAATTTTCTTTATGATAATGTAATATCTCTAATTATCTTCTAAATAATCCAATATCTTCAACATATATTTGATTGTTGTGGAGATCTAAAAATATTTCAGAAGATATTTGCTAGATTAAAAAAGATTTGAAAAATATTATCTTTTATATTTATTGATATTGTTAAATAAGGTAATTATTTAACACTATCAAATAAAATAGCTTAAGGTATATTTTCCCTCAATTATCTTTAATCATAAACATTTATCAATTGTCAAAGCACTTTTAGTAAAAAAATAGAAAACCGCAAGATCCAATTTTTATTTATTGTTCCCTCTTTTTGGCTTAGCCAAATTTTTTCACTTTTTCATGTTATACTTGGATTGACTTCTTATGGTCTTGATTATTTTTTATTCTTGGATTTATCTTTAAGGTGTCATGAAACTTTAACCAATTTATTTTCACACCTCAATGAGTTCAACTTAGTTGTAGTTGTACTAACACACCTCAAAATATCCAAAGAACATTTATACAACTAAAAAGCTGTTTTTAACTTTTTTGATCTCATGCTAAATAAATCCAATTATAACAAATCGTAGTTAAAATATTCTATAAAGTACAAAAACCAATTAAGAATCCAATATTAAAGGCTAAACGAGGGCATAAATATGCACTCATCAATGACCTTGTCTTAACAAGAACAATCTGTTTCGGCCTAACCCACCCTTAACCCATAAAAAATGGGTTGGGCTAGACTGACATGCCAGGAAAAAATAGGCCAAAAATTGTAACATGTGCGTCATAACGTAGGTTGGGGGCTGGCCTGCCACTTTTTTAAAGTATATTTAATCATATAAATATTTTCTAAACTTTTAGTTGATTAATTAATATTTTTAATTAGATAAATTAAAATAATCATTACATTTACATGTTAAATTATTCTAATTCAACTAATAATTGGAACTTAATTTGTAAGTATTTATGATTTAAATTATAATAATATTGCATATTCACATCTTTGTAAAAATATAATATAGAAAATTTAATCTTTTTAATAATTTGAGTTTTAATTTTTAATTTAAAAAATAAAAATAGAATGGGTCAGCGGGCCAAAATTAGGTTAGCTCGCTTTTACCCCGCTAATTTGGTGGCCTAGGTAAGCCGGACCAAAATAGGCTGGCGAGTTGAAAATTCCAACTCAACCCACCCCATTTTAGTGGGCTAGCGGGCTAGTCTCTGGGTCATAACCCATTTTGACATCCCTACCTGAGTTCTTCTAATGATGATTGTTTAATTTTCTTCAAATATTGATTTCCTTCTCTTTCACTATTGATTAATTTAATTTTCAGTTTGGTGGTTGTTTTACTGGTGGGCTCCTAAACTCTTACCGAACCTTTATTTTGCAGTCCTCGAAGATTGTAGGTATCTTTGTTTTCTACTTTTTTTCATGAATACACATAATACAATTCTTACCTATGTTAAGACAAAATCGTCTAGAGAATAGATCATTTAAGCAACCCATGTTTTGAAGTTTAACAAAAAGCATTGAATGAAATAGTACTGAGAATGGACAGTTGTTTAAAACAGTAGCTTCTAAAGAAGAAATATGTTTTGAAGTTTAACAAAAAGCATTAAATGAAATAGTAATGAGAATGAAAAGTTGTTTAAAACAGTAGCTTCTAAAGAAGAAATATTTTATAATATTTGAAGCCAAGCTTATAAATAATGTTTTGTAGACCAAACTATTTAAATGAATAAGAAAATCATAAACAACGTTTGAAAGAAAGTATCTCTCTTTGAATTCATTTAATAGACTATATGAGAAAAATAAGTTAACGTCTTATGAAAATAGAAGACTATCTCTCATATAACACTAAAGTCAAACAAATCATCTGATGAATGATCACTAAAATGCTTTAGCCTTTGAAAAAACATCTCATGTTTATACCATCTGATGATTATACATGCTACATGTCTTACAAAATGATACATTTATTAATGAAATGACAAATAATAAAATGTCTTGAACATGTTACACTGTCTAACGTTTATCAACATTCAAAGCATTTAATGCATGTTTGAAAAAGTACTTTGATGCTTGTATACTTTGTTTCTTGATATTTGTGTAGATCACTAAAGCAGAAAGATATAATCAGAATCACTACACCTAAGAAAAAGACGTTGTGAGAGAAAAATAACATTTTGTGATTTTTTCCTTTGAAGCCATATGCTCTCTCACATTGTACAAACACAAGTTTCGCTTAAAGCTATAAGAAAAAGCTCTAAACCCTACAAAGTATACTCAAGTCTAACTTCACATCAAAAGGCTACCAACTCTCTAGAAATCAACTTCTCTATCTAACAATCATCTTTCAAGAGAAGTTATACATAGAAGAAAGCTTGAATAGAAGAAGATGATGATAACACAAGAAAGATAACATAAGAAGAATAACAACGTGAATAGAAAGAAAAGCTTGCAATGCTTATATAACGTGTGAAGCTCAATATCTTTTGAGAGAAAAATCTTAGCAAAAAACATAACACTTCATATTGCTTATATCATCTTCTCGAGAGTTATAATTTATACTTTTGTTCATAACACTATTTGTGTTGTAAATTCTAAAGAGAATTAAAACACTTGTCTAGACATGTTGTCTAGGTTTAGATTCAAGAGTGGATAAACTTGGTCTAGTCGTGTTGACTAGAGAATCAGGATTGGTTAGAATACTTGTTATAAACTATGAGTGGTGAGAATACTCAATAAGAACCTAGAGAGATTAGTGGAACTCCTTAAGAGTTCTTAAGAAAAAAATTGGACGTAGCTCATGTTGAGTGAATTTGTATAAAAATCTGTGATTTGTTGTTTTTCTATTCAAAACGTTTTCTATTTATTTGTCTTATAAAACCAGCATGAAAATATTTTTTATATACATTCCTGTTACAGGTTATCATATGCTAATTTGCGAAATGCTAATTAGCGAAAGTATTTGAAAAATACTATTCATCTCTCTCTAAATGTTTTTCCTATGTTTTCAACCATATGTTTTTCCTATTTTTTCAACCATACATGTTACGTTATAATTGTACTATATGAAATATATCGATCATAGTTAATGGTCATTTGTGGGTATATTAGCAAGTTGTTTCGATAGGGATTTGAAGGACCGAGAGACTAACATTTTCCTATGTGGCTTTACTGCTTTCCAATGCTTGAGTTACGTGTGCCGCTTGATTGGACTCTGGATGTCGTTCGATTGTACTCTTGATTGAACGTAAGTAGAACGTAAAGGAGTCTCAGTTGAACGTACCTGGCCTTTGGCCCTGTTAGTGTATTTTATAAGTGTTTCATAGATCAAATAAAAACAACCTTACTTGGGGATCCAGTTAGTTACTCATAAACAGCCTTATCAATATCTTAACCGCTTATCAACATCTTCAATTCTTCAATCACATATTCTTGATTATTTTATTCTCCTTTGATTATTTTATCTTCTGCTTGACTATTGGCTCAATAGTACCTTAAGTGTTGGCCCAATTATGGTCCAACACTATTTAACGCAGTTGACTTTAGTTGATGCGGTTGATGATGGCCTGGTTGACCATTGTTGTGGTGGTGACCGAACGACTTGTGATGTTAATCGTTCGGTATACACTATATCCGATACACAAGTATTAATGGGTGAGATTGCCTTACGCTTTACAAAAACATGGTATTAATAACCTGATAAGGTTGAACGTTGGTGGTCCAACTGACCGAGCGGGAAGGGACTAAACCTTCCTGTGCAAGATATTTTTGCTCTCAAAAATATGTGTTAAAAAAATAAAGTAAACGCTTCAATAGTTTATAATTTTATTTTTTGTGGAGGCATTTAATGTTTTGCCTCGTAAATTTATAATGGTTACCTTAAAGTTCTCAAAACAAAAGACATGTCTTGTTGCAAACCCTGGCATTAATATGAAGTAACGATGTCGAGACCGAGTGCACGTCTAGTTCCTCGTGGTTTCATGGGAATGTCGCTCGGTCCCACGGTGGGCGCCAAATGTTTCGATTGAATTTGTTTGAGGGTCGGTCATCCTTCCTTACTCTGCTCTCTTTCGATCGTGACTCTGACACTCACGTCAGGTATCTTTTTCAAAGATGTCTTTATGTTATTAGGATAGATCAAGGTTATTTTACCTGCATATCAATCGAATATTTATAGAGCTTGTATTACCAAACACATTGATTAACCACTAAGGCAGTATATTTTTGGACAATCAAACCCAATAATCAATTATTAATACCAGATATATGTAAAATGTAAGACAATTTGACTCATTAATACATGCTAATATATTATGACAATGAACTTTAATAGGTATATTTCATAAAGTACAATAATATTTCATTATATACTAAAACTTGTTTTTTTAATATATCTATAGAAATTTGATCCTTATAATCAACTATTTATAAATACATATTTACTTAATGAAGTTAAAAGAAGACGTTCCCAATCCCTCCGTTTATTATTATTATTTACTACAGTGTTGACAAAAAGAGTAAATAAAAAGGACACGTGTCAAACATTGTAAAATAAATAAATTGCATTATATTTTTACTTTCCAAATTATACTTTTTATCTCTTTTTTTAAGATAATAATGCAATTTAATTTTTAATATATTTAACAAACGTGTCCATCATGCACGTGTTTTTTATTAATTGACAAAGCAGGTTCATTTTATATAGTATATTTTATTAAGCACAAAATAACGAGATTAACAATTCATTATCATCTAAACAAACTCGTGTTCAATTATTATTTTTTTTGTACTTTTATCTAATCTTGAATAAGTACACAGGTTTGGATTTTTAATGTTTTGTATAAAAATGTAATTGTCTTAAAATTATAATGTTAAAAGCAATTATTGTTATTGTTATTGTAGAAATACAATTGTTGTTGTTCGTTCAGGTCTTACACATTCTTATAATCTTTTTATATACAAAAGTATATATGTCTAATTACTTTTATATTTTTTTTATTTCAATTTATTTTATTTATTATATAAAAATTAAATATATTACTTATTCTAATTATAGTGAAGTTATATTTTTACAAAATAATATGATTATATATAAAATCAAATATTCCAAACTCTTCGTAGAATGTTAGTAATTATTTTTCTAATCTTGGTGAAAGTTTCTTCCACTATGCATTAGTTTATTTTCTATTTTTCGTTTTAACTTTACTATGTTTTAACCTTTTGTACTTTTTTTTTGTTTCTTATACTTTCTTATGAATTTTATATTATGATTTAAAAATATTATTAATATAGAAAAATAAGTTATTTACACCAAATGATGGAATCACATACCATAAACACTGTTATTTACTATAGATGATAAAACTCAATTGGACATGACATCATTTAAAAGCAAGTACAAACAATAAAAACAAATTAAAGTCAATAAAATTAACTATGCACAGTTACCTATTTAAGCCTTCAACGATTTGAGGTTCATTGAATCTTGAGAAATGACAAACTACACGTTTGGAGATACGCACAACATTAATGATAAAAAAAATTACAAATTAAAGTCAATAGATACATGATATACAGTGACCTAAATATAGCCTTCTTAAGGATATTTCATGTATATTGAATCCTCAAGTTGAGAGTGATGAGGAATTAGGTGAGCAATGGCAAAGGTATTCACTAGAATACCTAAAAGGACACTTTTAGCACTCAAAAAAAGTAATCAATAAATACCTATCTATTCATTTATTTATATATATATATATATATATATATAAATAGATGAGTTAAGTGACAAGGTAATGTAATTAGAGTATAAACAACCTTAATTATGGTAGAATTTACCTAAGGAAGGGAAAGGGTAGGTCTTGAAAGAGATGCTATTTATAATCTTATAAGGAATTGTGTAAGATAAACATGGAGATTCTAAAAACTTTGGGAGGTTTGAACTAGCCCTAAACTTTCTACCATGTAATTTATATAAGTTGTATCTTACATATGTTTTCACTAGTGCAGAATTGGCTTTTAACGTCACCCAATAGACGTTCGTCCACGAAAACACCAACGTAAATAATTGATCGGTGACATTTTCGTAAATAAGTGGGACTTTAGACGTCCGTTGTGGGGGATCTAAATTTTTTGGCTAACATCACTTTCCACGACTCCATAGTGGGAAAGGAGGAGAAGGTGTCAAAGTCTAATCCTGCGGAACCGAAGGAGGCAGCATGAGAATCTAAGGCTGCGAGGGGCAGGGTGAAAGGAAGTTGTTCGAGCCCAGAAAGCCCTGTGGCAGGCCCGGATCCTGCCGAGGTGGGTCCCACCACCTGTTGATGATGGTCCAACAGGAACGCCGAGGTGTCTAGTGTTGGCAGACAGCCTGCGCCGCCAGAAAACCTCGCCAGGTTCCCCGTCGAATCTGACATCGGTGACCTGCTGCACCATCTGGCGGAATCTGAAGCAAACATGTAACTCACTCTTTCTTTCTCTCTCATGCACAACATAATGGAAAAGATAACACTAGTTTGATGTTGCAGGCTATCAACTTTACTTTTATTTCTTGGATGAAACACGCTGCTGGAAGATGGAGGGAGGGAAAGAAGTTAAGCGTGAAGATGCAAAGAAGGAGACGTTGACTCGGTATAAAAAAAATAACATGGCACATTATCGTTAGCCACATCAGCTGTTTTTAACGCTGTTAGTTTTTGAGGACCAAAAATTAAGATTTCTTTAAGAAGAAGGACTAAAATGTACCTTACTTTGAAAGAGGGACTAAAAACAAATTTGCTTGATAGTTTAGGGACTAAAAACGTATTTAACCCTATATTTTTTGACTAAATATGTTTTTAGTGTTTAAACTTGGACGCGGAATTTTAATTCGCTTATGTCCCAAACTTCAATGCATTTTTTTTCTTAAATTTTAAAAATAAATTAATATATTCATTTTAATCTAAGGTGTTAATGATTTTTGAGCTTGTTAAACAGAGTTTTAGGTTATCATTTGACCTGGAACATGTCAAATGGTGTAAATAGTTCGAATGTTAGCCTGAAACGTGTTAAGACAAGATTGTCTATAGATTAGATCGTCTAACAACTCAGGTTTTAAAGTTTAACAAAAAGCATTAAACGAAAGATCTCTTTAATGAAAGATTGTTGTAAAGAAAAAATGTCTAAGAGAAAAATATCTTGGAACATCTTTAATAGACAAAAACAAGCTTATAACAATGTTTTCTAGGCTATATCGTGTGATGAACAAAGTTTTACAAACAACGTACAATGAAAGAAAGCATCTTCATTAAAGAATCATCTAATAGACTATATGTGCTACAAACATCGTTTTACAAACAATATCTAAATGTCTAAATGGACAATGTCTTATAAGCAAACATTTTATAAACAGAAGTGTATATCTCTTTGTTAACAATGGAGCTTAAAATATATTTTATTCAAATAGTGTTTATTCAAGAAAGCGTCTTACAAAATATCATCTAACAAAATTCCTCTAAACTACATATCTCAAACAATTTTTGAAAAATCATTTATTGTTTTTACAGCATTTGATGATCATGTATGTTGAATGATTTACTAAACGATGCATTTAATGAGTTGACATATGATAAAATGTTTTGAACATGCTAGATATCTTAACATTTATCAACATTTAAAATATTTAATGTATGTGCGATAAATTACTTCGATGCTTGTATACCTTTTTCTTGATATTTGTGCAAATCATAAAAAGTACAAAGACTTTTATCAGAACCACTTCACCTAAGAAAAAAACATTAAGAGATATGAAGAACATTATGGAAATGTTTCCCTTGAAGCCTTTTGCTCTGACACATCGTACAAGCTATGTTTTCATAAAGGTTGTGACAAAGCACTATACTTTTGCAAAGTAGACTTGAATCTGACTTCTCACCTAAAAAGGCTATCAGCTCTACATGAAGTCAACCTTTGTGTCTAACGATCATGTCTCAAGAAAAGCTATCAATAAACGAAAGCTTGAAGAGAAGAGAAGAAGGATAATAGAGAGATCATTTGAATATTGAAACAAGCTTACTATTACTCTACTCATATATCGTCTGAAGCTATATTTTCTAAGAGAAAGAACTTCGCAAAATCACACACACACACGCGCACACACGCACAGACACACGCACCCACTCACCCATGCACGCACGCTCGCACGCACTCGCACGCTCGCACACACTCACACACACACAAGTCAAGTGTATCATAATGGAACCATGTAAATTTGTAACATTTAAGACCTTCACATAAAACCTTCACAAAAGACCTTTATGACGACTTATATTAATTAAGTATATCAAAATGACTAACACTTAACCCATTGAAAACACTTCTCGTAAAAATCAATCTTAATTTCTTATGTCATGATGGTTCCTTTCATCTATTGTAGAAAATTTTGACACAAGGCTTCACATTGTATCTTTATATTATTATATCATCAGTGAAACAAAAAAAGTTATTTTTTATAGTGAGTTTTGAGTTTAATATTATGATTTTTGGGATCAAAATACCATCTTAAGTATCTCTCACAATATATCCATAAAGAGTTTTATATATATATATATATATATATATATATATATATATATATATATATATATATATATATATATATATATTCTTTCAGACTCAGACACAAGTACACGAACTATCTCTTATTATTATTATTATTATTATTATTATTATTATTATTATTATTATATTATACATATACCGTAAATCAATATATTCTCCATTGAAATTTAAGATTGAAGAAAAGGAATAGTGATATTGACAAGGAGAATAGTAACAAAGGCCGAAAAGATAGTTAGTGATATTTAGGAGATTCTCTTGTGCATAAATACACTCACAATATGCTAAATTGTCTTATCCTTTCTTTTACAAATAAAATCTTCTTTTTCTTCACATATTTTTATAACTCGAATTCTAAAGATAGAACCACCAAAATCACCTCACAATTATTATCACTAAATAATTAACTATTTAGCATTTATATATTGATATTTTAAAATTATATTTGAATTTCTGAATTTGTAATAATTCTAAATAATGTGCATCATACAATTTATTGAATAGCCCAGTCAGATATTAAACTGTCTTATAGAAGGGAGTAGAAGACTGTCTACTAAAGAGTGTATAATAGTGTTAAAACTAGTTAAAGTATTTAATGTGTATTTCTTGTAAATGTCTTAACATTTTTTTCTTATAATGATTTTTCTATTATTTCCTGAGCTTAGGTTTATAGATTCTAATTGTGTTAGACTTTTTGTGTGCATATAGGATTTTTCCGTGATAATGAAGTATTTTGTTTCAATTTTGTTTTTATGTCATCGTAGTGATTATTGTTCAGAATCAACAAAATTTTTTATAAAATGAGTAGAAAATAAATGATCACATGATTTAAATTACTAGAAATAAGTTGTATGTGTAAGTGATTAATCAATAATAGAGTTATTAGACGTATTTTAGAAAAAAAAAAAAAAAAAAAAAGAGTTCAAATTACCTTTAATTTTTGAAAGCTATTTTTAATATTTATAATTTATTCATGCATCAACAATGTACTTGTAAAATTTATAGATAAACTCTTCCTATGAGATTTGGTATCAAGAAACATTCTCTTATTAAAATTTTACTTAAATATATGCATATCTACATGTAGTCACTTAAAGATTTACTTTATTTATTTGTTTTATATTATATTTCTACAAAAATAAATAAATTAAAATTTAAGAACTTTATTCTTTTACTTTTCCTAATAGAGTGACTCATCATCAATTTTCAATATTATAGTGAAATAAAACGAAACTGCGTTTGCGTGTTGCGCATAAAGCAAATTACTCAAACTCCATTATAACATGCTTTTCTTTTCTATAAAATTATAAGATTTATATGATCATCTAATATTTGTTAACACATACTTTTATAACATCACTTATCTTGTCCTTTACTACTTTTCTTTCTTTTTTTATTTGTATAATTAAATATGATCGAATGAAGATGTAGTGAAAACAACATTACTAATGGAATTGGTTATCGTGATCAAAACAATATAAATTACTCAAATTAACATGTAAACAATTATAAATTACTATAAATGACTGTATTATATATACCGTAAGAAAAAAAATCATGATAACTGAAAAAATAAGCTATAAATGTGTATTTTTTTTATTTATCTTATAAATGCTTAAGATTAAGTTAAAATTAGAAAATATGAAAAATACACATTATCAATTGATTCTTTTAGTATTTTTTCTGCAAATTTACATACTAATCACAACTTTCTTCTGCAAATGAAAACCAAATTCATAATGTTTCTGCTGAATGGGACCGGGGAACACTCCTGCTACCTCCGTCCGGAAACACTCCGACGCTCAAGTCAGAATGGGCTCTCGCAAGTCTATAGTTATCAAATTGAACAGGGAATATCATTCATTAATTTACCTTTTAATGGCTTTCAATGCTCACTTTAAATACTCGACAAGGACCGTTACCTCATTAACCACGCATTCGTGGACATTTAACAGTTGTCTGCCCTCTCCTTTACTTGCGCTCACCCGATCGGTTGTTTTATGAAACACCCGACCGGTTACCTTCCTTCGATAGTAACTCAAGCCACAGTTTGTTGTCTACCCTCGATAGTAACACAATCTATGGTCGGTCGCCTACTCTCGGTAATGCAACAAGCCACGGTCGGTTGCCTACCAACGGTAGTAACATATAATAAAGATAATTAAAACTATGTTTTCAATTCAAGCACATATGCCATTCATGACTAACTTCTCCATCTCAATTAGAGTTCTCAACACTATGCCTTTAAGTCATATGTCCCTCTAACAGCTTGTAAAGACACAAAGAAATCTTTAAATTAATTATTACACTTATCCTTAGGACAGTAGAAAGTCAAGATGTTCTAAGAAACTCCCTACAGCCATATGCAATACTCATATTATCACATGGATGCCAAATCCAAAATTATTTGTAAATAAGTAAAAATTAAACTTGTTCTATAGAAAAAATCAATCGGTTACAATTGTTGTCCTTCTTACTAAGATCCCAAATATCTCTTTGAATCTTAAAAAATGATGAAAGAGAATATTAGAACTTTAGAAAAATAAAGATTTTATACAAATAAATTTAATTATACAAATTTTCTATACTTTTTTTTTTCCTTTCTTAATAATAAAATATTTCTGTGCTCGTTCTATAAAAACCTCTTTTTCCTTTAAATAAATTTTTAGGATCTCATACTTTGTGTTATAATAAGTGTAATATTTAGTCTGTTGGAGCTTAATTTATTAAATAAGAATAATATTTTTTAATTATGTAAATTATTGTTATTATAGTAATAATGGCATTGTATTTACTACTTATTAATAAAAGACACTGTATAACGTCAATATTTTTCAATCTTTTATATTGAATTTCATTAACGTCATATTTGAATAAGTTAAATTCAATATTTTCAATCTTTTATATTGAATTTCATGTTAACCTCATATTAAAATACGTTAAATTGACATCAAATATAGAATAATTTCACTTTGAACGTAAAGAAAAATAATATGCCGCCACCCGTCCGTTTATTATTTATTATAAAGTTGACAAAAAAGTAAATAAAATGGACACGTATTACATATATTAAAATATATAAATTACATTTTCTTTTTACGTTTCAAATTACACTATTTATCTCTATCCTTTCAGATAATAATGGAATTTTTTTTATTATATATGACAAACGTGTCCATAATGCACATGTTTTTTTTTCTTCATTGAAAAAGCATATATTCATCTTATTTTATGTAGTATATTTTATGAAATACAGAACAACAACGAGTTTAGCATGACATTTTTGGTTTCTTAAAACAATTATTTTTTACATAAAAAATTAAAAAATACAAGTACTTTTAAAAATTAAATCACATAAATAAAATTAATTTACTAATTTAATATATAAATTATAATAACTGTATTCATTTTTAATAAAATAATATTATGTCAATTAATCTTAAAATATAACTATTGTTTTAAAATATAATGACACATTTGTTTACTCTGGTTCTGTCTAGAGCCGTTTAAATTACAAAATAAATATAGAAAACAAAAAAAAAAACAATTTCACTTAAATCATAATATTTTTTGGTAGGAGTTGATCCATTTTTCAATTTTTTTATGATTAACAAATTGGATCAAGTATTTTTCTTTAATATTTATAGTCATTCTTTTTTAATTCTCACATATTTGAAAATAACTATGATTTTAAACTTAATAAATCAATTTTAAAAAGTATACATACTTTTAATGATAACAAATAATCTTGATGTGTTTAATAAAATTATTTATCATGTTATAGACTATGTAAGTTTATAACGTAACATTCCAAAAATATATAGTATAAAATCATATAAAGGAGTTATCATATAATAATATTGTAAGACAGTCACAGACATTATACTAAGATTACAGTTATCTTAAAATAACCATAAAATTTAAAGCTTTATAGAAGTTTTACACCATTCCAAAATTATACACCTAACCGATCGGTAATGCAGGATTAAGATGCAACCGAACGGTTCAACCAAAAACTATAAACAGTAATATGACCAAACGATCATAATCTAAACAGCAGGATTCTCGTCGTCCAACTCCGTGGATTTCACTATCCATATTCATATTTTACCACTTCAATACACATTTCACTGAGACATTCCTCCTTGAAATTCTCTTCCACCTTACTTGAAACATATGCCTTATTTAAATTTTCATATAAAATTTCTCATACACAATAGATCAATACAACTATCTCAAACAATCAGAGTCAAACAGTGAAATTAGCATTTAAAGTTCAAATAATCATTCAAAGAAGAAAACCGAACGGAAACTCACTATTTATGACAAAATCGAACACCATTACAAAAATTTGTATACTAGTACATGACCGAACGCTAGTACGAAACCGAGTACTACCAAGAACGAGTGTTAGTACAGTACCAAGCACTACCAAGAACGAGCGCTAGTACAAGATCGAGCACTACCAAAAACGATCGCTAAACGTAATGTACGACTAATAACAAATGATAATACCAACCCGAAGAATGCCGAGGTCGAAAACGAGTACATTTAAAATTGAACGTCAATATTAAACCTAACAACACTAAGACAGAATATCACTACGAAACCGAATACCGCTAAGCCCAATTAACTAACATGATCGAGCATTCAACAACAAGCGCTCAACTTTCTACAAAACTCTGTAGAACTTCTCAACCAGTTCACAAGTCTCAGCAATACACAGAAATCAAGCCAACATCAAATTATCCACACATGCACACGTCCAATCAATGTCGAATACCAATTCATTCACTTTTACACACATGCATAATCATCAAACAACATATTCATACATAGTAAATCATAATTAAATTAACTAACTTACCTTACCTCTTAACTGGACAGAAAACCTCACAGTGCAGAAACTTCCTCACCACCAGAAATCTTAGAAACCTAAAGTTCACCGGTTGATGAAAATAGACTAATCACAAGACCAGAAATGTGATCAGAATTTCAAGAGAAGAAGATGATAAACACATGTAACCAGAAACTTGGCTTGCATGTGCCAGGAAACAGAATTTCTAAGAAGTAGAAGAACTTACCAGCTTAAACAACCACTTGATCGGTTCGAAAGAAAACTCTTGACACCAAGAAAACTCAAGCACCACCTGATTGTTGATCAAATGAAGAGAATGTGTGAAGTTCTAGAGAGAAGTTAGAGAGAAGAAGGAGAAAAGAAGATTTCAGAAAGTTGGAGAAGATATAGTGCATGCAGAAAGTGGAACGTGATTGTGAAATTTTCATTTAAATACTACCGTCAAAACCGAATGGTCCACTCTCTTGCAACCACCTGTCTTCCACTAACCTACTTAAATTTTCTCAGTCCTCACATATAAGACTAAATAATTTGAGACAAATGTAATATAAAGATAGAATAAATAACAAATAACTTAAAGTAAAATCTATACAAAAAGGTTAAACAGAACATATAAAGAAAATAAGCATGTATTAAGAAATGTTAGATGTTAGCAAATAAAGACCAGATAAAGAAGTAGACACAAGAACATATATAATAGACACAAGTTTAAAGAAGCATTAGATGCACAAACATGAAGACTAGACATGTGTTCAAAGAAGCTCTAAACATATACAAAAATTATTACACACATGTTTAAAGAAGTGTTAAATGCGACATTTGAAGATAGGAAACCTTTCCAATTTAGTACAGAAAGCTTAACTTGAAAATCATAAGAAGAATTATTAATGCAAGAATTTTTACATTTAAAGGAAGTTTAATCACACTTCTCAAAGATTATTTAAAAAAACACACACAAATTCTTTGAGTTTAAATATCATAATGATGATGTTGTTAGAAGTACAAAAGAATTTGCAGAGTAAAAGTGTCATTTACCATGCATGTTGAGAATAATAGTAGAAGTTTTAAACTTGTTAAAAAAAACATTAACAACAAGGACAAAGAAAAATATGCAACCTACAAAAATTCTTTTTAAGACGCCTATAAATGTGAGACTTGTATGTAAGAAGAACCAAATGAAACATACAAGAATCATGTGAGACTTGTATGCAAAAATATTCTCAAGCTTCTAAGTTATTATTGAAAAATTTCACTTGCTAGACAACTTTAGAGTAATAACATTCTTTGTAAATTCTTCATTATGTAATGTTAGACTCTAATTGAAGGAGTGATTAATTCATATATCTTTTTGTGATTTTTTCTTGTAAACACTAAACAATTTTTATTGTATTGCCATAATTGACATTATGTACTTAGACCAAGAGTGGCTTAATGTGCTTCTACCTAAGTATTTTTTGAAATTCAATCAATCTTAACTAAACAAACAAATATTATTTAGACCTCCATCACTTCTAACTAACCAAACAAGAATTATTTATCCAAAGTGGAATAAAAAGCAAGGTTGTACAAAGTTATGATCTTCATAAATTTGGCATTTACTATTTTTAGAATGGTTGTTGGTGTGGAAAAACTTTAGCACAATCTTTAAGGGATTTTTTATGTGAACAAATCTTTAGGAGATCCTCTTGTAAGATAAATAGAAGAAATTATCTTTGTGAACATAGAATAAGCATTTAATATATCTTAATTATACCATAAAATGCTTAAAAGTTATGTATCTTTATCATTTGTTCAAATCTTAGCTTATTAGGAAAAGATCACACAAGGTGTTTTACATTTGTCTATATACAAAGCACTTACGTTTGCCCTAATTTGATGCTACAATAAAATAAGGTTTATGTATTACACTTTGTTGTAAAAGCACTTAATCAAAATGACTTGGGATTATGAACTTTTATCTAACAATAACAATTATTTTAATAAATTTTTCGTCAACAAATACAATTTAAAATTATAACAGGTGAGGAAATAAGGTCGAGGTGAATATAATATATATATACACATCAACATTCCTATACTCAATTTAAAAATCATTTATTATCCATACACATTAATTAATGCATAAATTTCCAATTTAAATTAAAACGAAATGAGACAATAGCATTTGTCATCCTTAATTTTAAGTTGAATTTTAAATGAATAAAGATATGAAAATCTAAAAATAAAATTTAGAATTTCATTTCTTAGTTGATTTTAAGCTTTTATATCAATAAAACTATTCTACACTCTCTCCAAGGCTATTGAAAGATTCTAATTGTTGACGGGCACCATATTATCATTTTGAGAAGTTGGAATGGTAAAGAGCTTTGTGGGTATGGAGCCGTATATGTGTAGTGTATACTTTTGCAAACAAGATAAAATTAATTAGAGACATTAAAATAATTGTATTTGTTGACGAAAAATTAAATAGTTAATTAATATAAAATATTGAAGCATTTAAATTTCAAAATTTTAATTCAGACTAAAATAGTTAAAAAAATAAAATATTTAAAAATAAATAAAACAGATTTTAAATAAAATTGAGAAATGGATAGTTCAGCGAATGATGTCTCACGTAGATATTTTACAGATAAATATTAAGAAAAATTGTTTATTTAATTTATATGTAAATTTGAGTAGGAGAGATGTTTAGGTATTTTGCATGCACGGTGTTGTAGAGTTGTTGAAGTCTAGGGTTTAGGTACAACTGTGTCAGTGTCACCAATTACCTTTCAGCTATTGCCTTGTTTTTAGGTTAATCACTGCAACTCAACATCTGGAATCTTGTGTTCCCAATTTCTTCCAACTTAATGCACATTTATTCACCTTCCATACTATATTAACTGGTCAACAACATCTCCTTCTCCACCTCAATTTTCAATTTTCTCTTATTTTCATACCAAAAATTCTTAATTATGCTTTTACTTTTTATATTTTAAATTTATTCTCATTTTTATTGAAGGAGTTAAATAGTTTATAATTAATCTAATGTGACTCCATTCAAATCTATAATAATTTTAAATCCCAAACCATCAAACTTTGCAATTCATGAACAAAAAGAGAAACATGTACCTTCTTGCAGTATAAAATGTTTAACATAGTTGACTTTCGAGAGCGTTATGTATTTATAGTGTGAATTGGTACAAAGTTTATGCATTTCAGTATAAACTAAAAGTATAATTAATTAACTCCAAACAAATTGCTCTCGTGTGATTAATACACCCTTTTATGGGTTGAATGATAAATTCACTATGGATTACTTCATACTCACTCTTATATCTGTTTTTTATGTATCGAAGAACAAATTTTTTATTATTTGATACTTTATTGGAGTTTTAAATTAAATTTGATAAATGTATTATATAAAACCTATTAGTCAGAATAGGAGAGTCAACTTTTGCAATGAGTGAGACCAGTAGAACTAGACAATCATGAAGAATTGATGGTTAATATTGAGAACAATTAATCCTAATACTAACAAATTTAGAATTAAAGTGTAATTATTCACAAGTGGATTATAATTAGCTATTATTAATCAAAAACTCACTTCAAAATTATAGATACAGATTAAATATGTAAGTGATCTGCATTTAGTGCATCTCTAATATTAAATATTAAGCTGATTTTGATATCAAAGTGTAATTTGCATGTATCATCGAAACAATTTAGACGAGAAGTTGAGAGAATTAAAACTTCATAACAACTTTTGACCTTAAACAACTTAATTGATATTGGATCATTGTATTATTTTTTAGTTATGTTCATATTTTAAAATAATCACTTTTAACAGAAAAAACAAAAGATAGAAATTTTTTTAAAATTTTGCTCAATTAACTTAATTAGATCAAACCGAGAAAATAAATTAGATAGGATTGAGTTTAACATAAAATAAAATCATCTCAATGTAATTCGATATTTCTTTAGCGGATTAAATAATAAATTTGTCCAACTTTTATGAAAACCAAACCACAATACCCGTGTATAGAATGATACAATTCATACAACAAATTACTTGTATTAACATTATGTATAAAATTTTGTTGAGTTAGAAATAAATTCGTAATTAAAAAAATGAAAAAGAAATAAAATTGGTAAAATAGTTAAGTTATTGACTATTGTTTGGTATCAGCTATTGACGATTGTTCATGTCAACACGCGGCAAAAGTCATATTCATAAGAGTTCCAGTCATTTTAAAATATTAGTAATTAAGAATATTCACAAATCTCAATAAATAGGTAATAATAATATTCTAAGAAGAAAGTGATTGTTAAAAGAGGATATTGACATTATTGGCTTGTGATTAAAACTTTAGACTATGTTTTGTCCAATCATTTTCTTAAGGTTCTTTAATGTTAAGTCTATAAGAGTTTTAAAAATAAATTTTATTTATCATTTTTTTAGTCATAAAATTCCTTTTAAACTAAATACTCTTTTAAAAATAAAAAAATGTTGAATTTATTGAAAATTAATTATCTCATTATAAAAATACAAATAAAAATATATTAATTAACACGAATCTACTTTAATGATTAAGAAATATATAGAAGTATTAACATATGAACATTTATAATTCTATACTTTAAAAATATAAAATTAGTTTAATAAAAGCATTTAAATATGATTTTAAAATATTATATAATATTGATCAAATAAATTAAAATATTAATTATGAAAGATAACATATTTTAAGCTTTTATAATATTGTTTAAAAAGTTATAAGGTAAAATATAATTAATTTAGTTAAAGTTCAATATGTCAATTATTAAAATAATTCAATAAATAGTATTTCGAGAAAATGTTCACATAAGAACGAAAAAACTTAACTTGAAATCACAAAGATTAGAATTAAAATATAAACTAAATTTATTTAAAAATAATATTTAAAATATGAAACTTGCATTTCACTATATTATTTAATCATTTACCAATATACTTGATAAATAGGTAGGTACTTAATATGTAGTCAAGTTCAATTCTTTTACCATATAAATGCAGAAGACTTTGTTCTAAGGGCGAAGACCACATTAATAAGTTTTACAGTTTGAAATAAATTAGTCATCATTCATACATGTAATCGGTGAAACATAAAGAAAAATACATTGAACATGTTATGTTATTTGTTACTATGAAATTATAAATATATTATTATTATGGTATTTTAATAGAAGACTCTGCTAACCTAACCTAGTTATTTAGATTAATTTAGTTGAAGTTTCAGAAAAATATTATAAACTACAAGTTTTAATGATAAAAAATAATTAGTCACTATAATCATAAATTTTAGATACTAATTTATAAATTAAAATTTATTTATAATTAAAATAATTTTTAAATTAGTTAAAATTGGTATCTAAATTTATCACTATATTATTAAAAAAGTCGGTGTCTAAATTTATCCTAACGATATTTTTTGTTTATTGGATATATTGTTTCATCCACTATCGGACCACCTATTAATGTATAATCTCACATTCGATATATATATACCTCGGCATGAGGGGAATGTGTTAGAAGTTCCATATCAACTAGAGATAAGGTCAATTTAGAGTATATAAGTGAGTGTAAACCTCACCTTACAAGATATTTGTGTGAAATTTAGTTAGGCTTAAAGTTCACTTTTTATCGATAATTAATAATAGTCATTATAATTTAAATTATGTAATTATTTGAAAAGAATTATAATAATGGTAACAATAATAATAACAATGGTAAGACGGATGGAAAAAGTATATATGTGTAACAAAGGAAAAAAAGTAGTAATGGTTTATATAATAATTATGGAGGCAAGGGTGATGGCAACAACATTGATAATACAGAACAATAATAACAACGTTACCAACAATATGGACATTAATAACAAATGCGAAAAAAATAAGATTTTAAGTTTGGTGTTTGGAGAGGAGAGTCAACTATAAACTAAATTAAATGTTTTTCAAAAAATATAAAAACAAACAACATAATTATAATTATATTTGGTTTCCCAACTTCGCCTAAAAAAATTATATTCATAACTTGTCTACTATTTCTCTTCAACCAAATACATACTTTTATTCTATTATTTTTAGTCTTTCTTTTCTCGTATATTTTCTTTCACTCTAGTGTAATTTCTTTCTTTCAATCAAACTCTCTCTCCACTTAATTGAGCATATTGGTAAGCATCAAAATGCAAATGAATAATCAAAAGTAGAATGACTATGATTTGTGTTGCTTGAGCACCAACATGTTTTATCTCTCCCAATAATCTTAACTCAAATTAGGGTTGGAGATAGTCAATGAGAAGCTTTAAATTTTCTTAAATTTAATTAGGGTTTCCATTGCCATGCCACATGCTTCATCATATGTGAGTACTTATGGTTCAAAAGAAAGAAGGAAAAAGTTTTAGGTACCTTTAGTGATAGAATAAAATTGTACAATGCAAGAAGAAGTGGTTGAGATTGAACGAAAATGGAGAGTCATAATGCATAGATATGATGTATGATGGTACACATACAAGTCAATGACCATTTTGCATTTGTTGCCTAATATTTTGTACATATATTAGTGGTCCTTGGCTTTTGATGCATAGTAATTACAATGTGTTTAGTTCTAACAAAATAGGTGAAATGATGTGGAAAAGGTAGAAAAACAAAGTTCTCACTTCTTTTTTTCATTTGTATAAACAAAAGTATAGTTCATCCATATCTAATAATTCACCTCAAATTAATCTTGTTTAAATGGGAATAAAATTTAGTTAAAGATTATTTCTGTCAAAGATTCAACTTAAATAATGTTCTAAGACCAAAAATCTGAATTTTTTTTATTTTATTTTGTTTCTCTTCATTTTAATAACCAGTATTTTTGCTTTATTATATGTTTTTCATCTCTTTTTGAACCACTTAAATAGAATATCATAATAGGTAAATGTAATGACCTCAAATAGAATAAATGCAGAGAAAGAGAAAATAAAATAAATGTATTATTTTCAGTGGTAGTGATGATTATTAGCCCAATCGGTATCAGAAGACTTCGATTTCAATACATGTGAACTCATCTGGTGCAGTTGTTTTCTCTTTTTAATTTGCACCAACTGTTTTTGGGTACAGTTATCATTCATTGTAAAGAAATGTTTTTTTTTAGTATCTTTAATATTTCAGAAAATAGTGCACAATAATACTTTTGTGCACACAATTAACCATATTAATTATTCTACAATTTAAAATAATAAAATAATTTTCGTGATATATAATTTGAATCTATATTATTCTTATTAGATTATATATATCTTTTAACATAGAAACTAAAAAGAAAAGTAGTATGTATGAAAGTTAAAAGGGGTCATTTTTAAGTATTGTGGGTAAAGATAAGTTTGTAGGAGTGAATGAGTATTTTTATTTCAAATTTATAATAAAGATTTAATATTTTTTTAGTTTTAGAAAAGAAAAAATTAAAGAAAATTTGGAAAGGAAGAATAAAGAAAGAGAAGGAAACGAAAATCACAGAGAAAGAGATTAATAAGTTGTTATATGTGAGAGGGAATTTTATTTTGACTAATTGTAGTTTTTTAATCTTTCAGCTCTACGGATATAAGAATCGTTTTTATTAGTTTATAGGAGAAAATTTAAGGTAGATAAAGAATGAATTTTTTTATTTAAAATAAAATTAATTTATTTTTTATTCATTTAAAATATTTTATCTCTCTAAGTTATATTTTTTTTTAAGAACATGCGATAGTGTGATAGTTTGAACATGTGTCATATTCATTGGAAATGGATATAAATAGTCAAATCATATGACTACATTTAACTCTTTAATTTATATAAAACCTAATTATTGGGAACTAATGACCTAATTATAGGGAATGATTTTGAACCTAATCATAGAAATCAATTGATTAATTAAGGAAAATAATTCTTATTCTATTACACCTTCACAATGGGAGGTTTATGGACGTTTAAACTAGCTCAGAAATCATAAAAAGAATTTGAGTTAGATCTTTGATGGATATATATATATATATATATATATATATATATATATATATATATATATATATATATATATATATATATATATATATATATATATATATATATATATATATATATATATATATATATATATATATATATATATATATATTTATTGGTAGGAAGGTACATATCCTTGACATGTTAACTTTTCACAAATAAAGTGAATATTTATCTTAATATGTTTTGTACGTTGATGTTGCATAAGATTTTTGGATAGATAAATGGTACTAACATTATCGTAATACATCAAAGTAGTGAAAGGAAGAGGAAAATTAAGTTCCAAGAGAAGATTACAAAGCCAACAAAATTTATAAACAACATTGGCAACACCCACCAGTACAAAAATAACGTACAACGTCGAATATTTTGGACTTTTAACGGCGAATTCGCGAACGACGTCATATCAGGAGACACGTTAAATTTACGTAGAGTTTAAAAAATTCGACATTAAATTAACGTCAAATTTTGTTATTATATGACGTTAACTTAACGTCGAATTTTGTCAATATTCGACGTTAATCAATTTTTTTTTGTTTTTTTAATTAATTGTGATCTTCTTTTTAAAGCATAAACTATGAACGTGTGGTGTAGTATCAACAACGAACAATAATAATAAACAACAAACAAGTTCAATCAAACAACAACAATAAACAAGTTCAACTAAACAACAACAACAAATAAGTTTAACAAAAAAACAACAAACAATAATAATAAACAACAAACAATTAATTGTGATCTTCTTTTTAAAGCATAAACTATGAACGTGTGGTGTAGTATCAACAACGAACAATAATAATAAACAACAAACAAGTTCAATCAAACAACAACAATAAACAAGTTCAACTAAACAACAACAACAAATAAGTTTAACAAAAAAAAACAACAAACAAGTTCAACAAATAAGTTCTTCAAAACGAAAACGAAAACTAACCACCAAAAGGTGGGTTCGTTGGAATAAAGTTTCGTCACAGTGAGAGAGAAAGCAGAATGCGCCTATGAAGGATAAGAGCACGAAAATAATCGGTTAAAACAAACAAAAATCATACATAAAGTAATTAATTAACATGCATTTGTATCAAATGAAAGAAAGATTACATGTGATGCTCGTCAAACTTCGTTTGAGAAAATTTTGAGAAGAGAAGAGGGTATCGCGTGCTAAGATAAAGTGAATGAATTTTCAATCTCCCGCTCAAATTTTTATTGAATTCGCTAACCTTTTGACGTCGAATTTAAAAGTCATTCGACGTTTTATATCCTTTTACGTCAAATTACAATTCTAAACGACGTTTAGTAATTGCATTTATTCACAAAAATGTCACCCGCTCATTTTTAACGTTAGTTATCCAATGGTTCGACGTTAAACGTGTGACGTTATACGTTATTTTTGTACTAGTGACCTCTACCTCTACATTAGAAGAGAAGAAAGTATGTTGGCATTTTGAAAATTAGAAGATGAGGTGGTCACCAAAAAACACACAAGAACCACATGTGGAGCATCTAGTGTCAAAACATTCACTTCAATCAGCATCAATATAAAAAATATGTTTCTCAATATAGGTCGTATAAAAGTGCAAACCAAACTATAAGGTACCTTGAACATATTGCAAAATGTGTTTCAATGCTTGCATGTGCTCGATAGAGAGGCATGCATGTGATGATAGACTTGTTGAACGACATATGTAGGGATGACAACGGGTGGGGCACAACCCGACCTGCAAAAAAAATCTGACCCGCAACCTGTTCGCTACCCGCACGGGTACCCACTTAGAAAATACTTGCGGGTATTTTAAAACCCGCGGATACCCGCAAAAATTTACAAAAATATATTTTATACATATTTTAAATAAAATTTAAATAAAATTTAAATAAAATCACAAAAAATATATATAATATAATATAAAGTAAATTAAATATAAATTAAAGTTTAATTTTAATTAAATTTAACCTAATAAAATATAAATTAATTTTATTTTTAATTAAATTTAATTTTAAAAAATAAAATTTAATAATTTTTTATTATTTTTTGCGGGTAGTGGGTATCTGCTAGGCGGATAGTTTAATACCCATACTCGACCCGTTTAAAAGCGAGTATTAAATTATCCACTACCTGTTACTCGCAGATAATAAATATATGCGAGTAGTAACTACCCGCAGCGTGTATCATATAGTGGATCCTCATATAATAAATGTGAGATAATGTAGGGCATTGGCCAAACTCCAGTACAAAGTGGATCCTCATATAGTGTGTCGAAAGATGTATTGAGCTTCTCCTCTGTGTCAACCAAAGTAGCAAAAGGATTGCAAGAGGTCATGTCAATGTGTGCAATGATGTCACAAGCTTATTTTTTCTAACTGAGGAACAGGTCACATGCATGTCTTGTCACAACAATCCCGAGAAAATAACTCAAAGGACTAAGATCTTTCGTAGCAAATTTAAAGGCAAGGAGTGTCATGATAGATTTTCGAAGTTCATAGGATGAGATGATGAGAATGATGTTATCAACATAGAGGAGGATGTATGTTATATCTTAACCATATTGATAGACCAAGAAAGAGTGGTCTGAAACACTATGCTGGAATCTAATGATAGAAACATAGTCAGCAAAGCACTGATATCAGACGCAAGGCCCTTGCTTTAAGACTATAAAGAAATTTCTTCATGTAATAAACATGATCAAGAGTGAAGGAAATCACAAAAATCGAAAAACTAATGCATAGTCTCATGTATATTTTAAACTTTAATATATTTTAGTCTCCAAACTTGAAAAATGAATAAATAAGTAGCTTTTCTTTAGTTGTTAAACGGTGTTCCAAACTAATATTTTAGTTCAAACGTGTTAAAATGATGTAAATAACTTAGTTGAGACACAATAAAATTAATAAGTTGTTAGGTATGAAATATTATATTTGTTTATTTTTAATGTTTAAAGACTAAAAGATAGAAACAAATTTCAATTTTATATGAAAAATTGAAAGATTAAAAACGTATTTCATGTTATTGTAATTTAAATTACTCGTTTCGTTAAGCCAAAACATAATTTACGTATTTAAATATATGTTTGGAATGAATTTTAATCATAATATAAATTAAACAAAAAAGTATTATATTTTTTTAAAAAAAGGCATGGAAACTGAACCTTATTAACATACCCCACTTGGATCTTGAAGATACATGATGCAGTGTGAAAGGACCTTGACTCTCTCTCTCACACATAAGTGTCAAGTTCAAAGAGGGGCTTAGGTTTAGGCAAATGTCCCTGTTTTAGGTACTTCATAAATACTGTTTTTTGAATTGCCACTTTCATTTGCTTAAGATATTATTTTGAATAATTTTGTTCTTGGTGTTGCCTTTTTTTCTTATATCAAAATATATTGAATTTAATATTTAAAAATATATTAAAAAAATAGGGATTTATACGTTTGTTATTCAAATAAATTATCTCATCTCTAAATTTTATAAAAAGCATATAAAATATTTTTCAATAAACGACATGAAAGTTGTGCTATAATTATATTTAATTTGTTAGAATAAAGTTCAAAAATAATATAATTTATAATTTAGTTTGAAAACTAAACACAATTTTTTATACTAGTTTATAAGGAAACCTAAAAGTTAATATATTAAAATAAATATATTTTAAAAACACATCAGATCAAATCCAGAAAAACATTTATTTTAACTTTGAAACCCTCAATGGATAATTGGACTTTGATAGCTTCCAATCACTTTTAATGAGATTCCAGAAACCTAACAAAATAAACCTAACATTTAGTTTAATTGCCTATATGATCACCAAAATATCCTTGCTTCATTTCCTTTAATTTGGATTTTGTTTTTCTGGTATTGGATAATTTATGTGCTATTAGATATTTTTAGGGCTGGGCATGATTAACTAAATTATACTAAACTATGGATTATCTATACTATTTTGCACTATAAAAACTAAACTACTTTTTATAAAAACTGAATTATACTTATTTGTAGTTCAGTTTAAAAAATCTGAACTTCTTTTATTAACAGTTTAGTTAACTACTTCAAACTATGTACTTTATTTTACTTTTGCTTGTTTAATTGTTTTGCTCTTCTTCTATTTCCAACAACACAAACATAAGAAATAAAGGCACAGGTGTGTATATATATATATATATATATATATATATATATATATATATATATATATATATATATATATATATATATATATATATATATAGATAAATAAATAAATGTTTTTTTTCAAGTCTCTTAAAAAGTTAACTATTATTATAATAATTATTAAAATAAAATGATATTATTAAATTTATACTAAAATAATTATATATTTTAAAAAAAACTAAATTTTATTATATTGTAATTATATTTCAAAAACTGGTAATTATTTTTATAACTTAATAAAATTAACTATAATTGTAAAAATAAAAAGATAAAAGTACTTATGTAAATAATTATAAAATATAATATTATATATATATATATATATATATGAGAATTCAGAAAAAGGTGAGAAGAGAAGAAAGATGAGAGTTTTTATATTAAACTAGATAATTGTCAAAATAAAAATATTTCAAATAACGCGAGATAAACAGAAATATTTTTTAGAGATTAAGTTTTTAATCTATATAAAATAATATATAAACAAATTTATATTATTAAATTAAACTATATTTAATATGAGAATCAAATTTTAGACATTTTATATTTTTAAATTAATAATAAATAGTAATGATAAATAATTATAGTTATTAATTTAATTTTAATAATATGATAAAATAGTACCAATAATATTTCATTAATTTTTTAAAATTTTTTATTATAATTATTTACTAATTCTAATTATATAGATTTATAATTTAATTTTTTTAAATGGTCTGATGTTATTGAATATTAATTTATTTGTTTGTAATTATTAAAAAAAAATCAAATTGAACTAATTCTTTTAACTCTATCGATGATTAGCCATTGACAGTTGTACTAGTGCAAAACCACATTTATTTATTAGAAAAAGGTGCATTGTAGTGCAGTTCAGTTTTTTTAAACTATTTTATAGTTAATTGTAATAGATTTATAGTGCAGTGCAAATAGTGCAGTTTGCCCACCCCTAGATATTTTAAGGTTCATGTGTGTTTATATTTTATTTTTTTTACAACAAATTTTACTTTGAAAAATATGTGTTAAGTTGGGATAAACTTATTCTGGGTGTAGACCAAATAGCTCAAGATATTAATTTCCAAAATTGAAGCTGCATGAAACTCTATGAAAAAAAAATTGTTACATTTAAAACTCAATTACAATATTTTTTATTTGTTTATGAGTATATGTAAGAAACTACATGGATTGAATAAATTTTATTTTTATTAACCAATTTTAATCCATTAAAAGTTGAATCATATTTTATCTAATAAAAATTGAATCAAACTCATCTGTTAACTATTCTATTATGGATATAGATCTCCCATCCGTATCTATAAAAATAAGATTTTTAAAAATAAAAAGTGAAATATTATTATTTAAGAGAATTAAAAATTAAAGTATTTTATGAAGAAAAAAAAAGTGAAAGAAAAAGAAAAGTTGGTAGGGAGAATCACGAGAAGGGTAGGAGTTTGAGAGAGAGGAAAACCCAAAAGTAGAAGAAGAGTTGTGAAGTTCGTGAGTGAGTAGTCACAAGATGGAAAAGCACTAAACACGAGACAAATAACTATTTTCACAAAGTGAAAAAACATTTTATGTGCTTTCAATTACTCTCATCTTCTCTTGCATTATCTCAAACTTCCCCATCATACTACTTCTTCTATCTCCTATTCAAAATTTCACTATTGTAGTACTCGTAGTCGTAATGCTTGTATTTAAGACAGAGTGTATCAATAGAAAAAAAAACTCACCATTTAGAAAGAAATTGTTAGAAATTAAAGTAAGGATAAGTCGTACATTAATTAAAGATGAAAAACTTGAACATTTTACAATAAAGTTGTATCTTTGAAAGTGATATTAATAAATTATGTGTCTGATTATTTGTGTATAGTTCATAAATATATTTTGTCTTTCATAAATTCATTTAGACAATCAGAAACCAAAAATAAGATAACATCCTTAATAAACAATCTACCAAATTTGATTTAACGTTGTTGTAGAAATTTGGTTGGAAGAAGAGAAGGGTCCATAAAATAGGAAAGAGAAAGGATAGGGGTGTCGTGGATGTGTGGTGTAAGTGACATGTGAGGTTGTCACATACATACTATTAGGATTGCACACAAACAGATCCAACACCATAAAGGCGTGGACCGTTTTGCTTGTGAAAATGTCACTTTTTATATCACACAAGAATCTAAATCTTAGGCATGTTGGTTTGGTGGTGTCAATATGTGTGTGAGAGAGAGTCATGGGACTCATAATTTCTATCACAATATCCACAAAAACCCACTAAAGCCTAAAATCCCACTAAAGCCATACAAAAGTGCCTTCATCATTTGCTCATTCCTCTTTCACTTGGCCTTTTGCTCTCTTAGTGGGAACTCATGGTGATCAATATTTTCTAGCCTACCTCTCCTCAAACCCTAGAAATCATTATAAAATATCAATTATCATGCAAAAGATAATGACCCAAAGACTTGTGTGTGTGTATATATATATATATGTACTAAAAATTTGCATGTGAAAACCAAACCAAAGGGGTGTTGAAACCAGAAATTTCAGTCCCTAAAGAGTCTTCTGAATTTTCTTGTTTCTATATGAACCACACGACTTATACTTATAGATGCGTATCCAAATTCATCATTTGTGTGTGGGGGAGAGTTTCATACTACGGTTTCAATGGTCAATGCTAAACCTCTTCTTCTATGCATCTTTTCTTTTCTTTTTTCTATTTTTATATCTTATTTTATGAAATCCAATTAGGTTTAAAATTTATTATTCAGTTATTTTTTCTGGGAGTTTCTTGTTGAGAATCTAAGTGTAAGTTTAAATCCCACAGTAAATAGAAATAAAAAAGCAAAACAATATATAAAGATGAAAGATTCATTAATTTATTAAGTGATATCAATACTTTATATGGTTAGGTTCTGATTGGTGTTTGTATCTATCTTTGTTCATAAAGCTAACATATCTCTTTCTCACTTTTCTACCTTTTTAGTTTCTTTTATATTTTAATTTACTATGGACATGGAACTTGTTACTTTGTTATCTAATCTGTGAGTGTCGTTTTCACGTGTTGAAAGCTACGGCCACACCACGAACACACTTTTTCTTCTATTTCGGTAAGTATCGCTTTAATAATATTCTAATCACCTCAAAGAAAAGCATTTGCAGTTTTAGAAATTGAAGAAAAAATAGGCATTTCATAGACCCGTTTTTAGACCTTCACTTCAGTCTCCTGTAATCGAATTTTACTACCAAAATTTTTTAAAATATTTTTATCCTTACGTATAAATGTGTTAATTCAGAAATAGTAGCATACCCAATTTGACCCATAATTTTTTTTTTAAAATTAACTAATTTTATTAACTTTTTGGGTAGATAAACAAAAAAAAAAGTTTAACCAACAAAACTTATAACACTCCATATTTAGATTTTAAAAGTACTTTATTACTTTCTAACAAAACTAACTTTTTTCTATCCTCCATCTATCTCTTTCTTCGTGTTGCATGGCATTTTTGCTTACTAGATTCTCATTGACATTTGAAAACCATTAAAAATGTTGTAATAATAGGAATGTGAAAATGGGGTGTAAGAATTCAGGATTCACTGTTACATCAAAGATTTATGTTTTATACGCTCCGGAAGATAAATAGCTTTTGGAACATCCTCTTTTGGATTTTCTTTTGTATTTTGGAATAATTGTTCTAAAATATATTTTTGATTCAAAAATACATTTCGAACTCAGAAATATACTTTTAAATAAGAAAAAACATTTATAGAATAGATGTTTGGAAGACATTTCAAATCTGGGAAAACATTTTGGAACACTCATTCTGTAATTTTTTTCTATATTCTTGAATAACTATTCCATAAGACATTTTGGATCCGAAAATACCTTCCAAAATAGTCATCTAGAAATATTCCAAAAGGTTTCAGAATGTTTTTTATATTTTGTATTGAGTATTTTGAAATATAAAAAAAAATCAAAATAAGTGTTTTGAAAGACATTTTCAGATCTCGAAATACGTTCTGAAATATTAACTCTGAAAATTTCTTTCTTATATTCAAAAATGGATATTCCAAAAGGTGTTTTCTAAATCTGGAAATATCATCAGAAATCTAATATGAAAAATATTAAAAATAAGGAGGTAGAGAAAATTTTTATTATATTTTTAATGAAGGATAGTTTGGAAAGGGGCTGCAAAAGAAAACCTTTATTTATGTTTGATTTCGGCTTCTGGCCCGTAAAGCTTTATTTTTCGGGTGTTTTAAAAAAGTTCATGTTGAATCTCATTTCATTTGTTCAGGAAAACTTGTTGGGTGTTACTCCCTTCATCACCCCAAATGTTCCCTACATCTTCCCATTATTTTTTTTTATTCCAAAAATATCCTAAACCTCCTCCATTATCTTATTGTAACGTGTATAGGCATAACCTAACATGATATATTTGTCTTCCTTTATATCTCTTTCTAATTCACTTATGGAGTACTTCCATTTTTCCTCAACAATCTCTCTTTCGCTCTCTCCATTGAAGGAGCATTCACATGGAAACTCCACAGAACCACATGTTGAAGATCATCAAACAACATATTTGCAATGAGAACTGCAGCAGTGACACAACAATTCCCAACTTGCAGAAGAAATCATCAATTCACAAGATTTTTCAGTTAGCCAAATACTTTATTTCCTAGTCAAAACTTACAAGTTTGCTATTAGCCATAAAATGGTATAGAAAATATCATCAAATAATTAGAAAAGATAATGGAAACTTAGAAGTTATCAGACTCCCGAAGCTCTTAATCAAAAAATCCATAAATAAAAAAGGTTTGAATAGCTTGATTGAGTTGACTGCATCATGAAACTATCGGCTCAACTGAGTGTAGATTTATCTATATGGGGAAAAGATCTTACACAACAAAAGAGTAAAACTCTTGTATTCAATTACGGTTTAAGAAACAAATGCATATTCACATCCGTCATCTGTTTAAACTGAGGGGTGAAAAAGAAATGAGAAGGTGTGTGGTGGTGGTGGAAGGAGTAACTCCCAAACTTGTTATGGAAGGCTCCTTCCAAAAAAACTCATTTTATAATATATCTTATATATTTTGTTAATAAATGGGTTTAAATTTACTCAATTCTACAAAAATAATCTGTAAGATAAAGTTTGTACTTATTTATATATTATGAAATTATTTTATTTTTTGTTAATGTTGGATCTTCAACACACTTTCCTCACATTAAGACAAATATATTTCAAGTATAAGACTTGATATTAATAGATGGTGGTCCAATATCAAGTAAAACAATAGACCTAACAAACAAAAAGTTTCATTAGAATAGACTTTAACTTAGAATTATGATACTATGTTAAAAAGTAATATGTAAACTTAACTCAATATTTATTATATTTTGAAAAGTTTGTTTTAAAATTTTTATTTTTGAGTACTCTTGTAGTTATATAACTAGAAATCTTTATTTTAAAAGTTCTATTTCGAAAAATCTATTTTAGAAATTATGTTCTAGAAATTATAGAAAGTTTTTTATGTAGCATTATCCATACTAAGGATTGATTTCAACTCCAATTATTCAAATAAGTCTCAACATGTTGGTGATAAGCTCACATAATTTTTCATTGTTCATATAAACACGTGATACAACGTTGATTTGACATATAAATATTTTTTAAAGTTAAAAATTTTAAAAATTACAAATAAAATAAAAAAATCATAAATTGTATGTGGTAGACATTATTCATGACCGTTAATTATTTAGACGATGATAATAAAATTGAAAAATAATAATATTATGACTAATTTAAATAAATTCAACAAAAAATATAGAATAAATTAGTATTTGAAGTTTATGATAAAGTTAAATTTGATGTTTTTGAAATATTTTGAAGGGAATAATTTATTTAGCCATAAATGCAGTAGGACTATTTGGTCATTCACACATATTGGGAGGTGCACAGATGAAAAGCCCAAAACAAAAAAGAGGCTTTTGTTCCTACACCCGCAAGCAGAAAAGATTAAAAAGATACACTTACTACACCAAACCACCATTGTTGCCACATGAAGAAGAAAGACAGAGAGAACAAGTGGGAAAAAAAATCCATTCTGGAAAGCTCTTTTTAAAATGCATTTAATGTGTTTCGAAAATTTATTTTACAGAACTTATTCTGAAAGTTTGTTCTGCAATACATTTTATGTTTTCCAAAAATCCAATTTTCAGAATTCTCATTCGGGAAAACATAATTTGAAAATTTTAAAAAGCTTATGAAAAAATTTCAAAACAGTTAATTCGGAAGTCACTTTTTACTATTGGGGTGCACAAAGAAATTGTGGATGTGCATAAAGAAAAAGCCTAAAAGAAAAGACTCAATAAGAATGTTAAACGGGTCCTAAACGAATGACGCAAGCGCTGAGAGCAAAACCTTCTTCATCTTCGTTTCGCCGACCGTTCCTCAATCCTCTTGCTCACGCGTGTGTGTGTGTGTGTATACATATATATACACTCTGTTTCTGCTTTCGCCTTTTCAGTTTCATCAAAAAAATCGAAACAAAAAAACACTGTGAACATCTCCGAAGCATGCCAGGGTTAACGTGCAACGCTTGCAACACGGAATTCAAAGATGACACTGAGCAAAAGCTCCATTACAAGTCCGAGTGGCACCGCTACAATCTCAAACGCAAGGTTCTGTTCTTCTTCTCAACTTTCATAATCGATTTCTTTCTTTATTTGTATGTTTCAATCCAGAAAGATTGAAAGCTTTGAGAATATGCAATGAAATAAGGTTTTCTCTGTTAGGGTTGTTATTTTACTGCCTGAATTCTTTGGAGAGATGTGTCGTGGGTTGTGTTATTTATTTGTTTATTTATTTATTCATTTATTTTTTATTATTTCGTAAATTTTGTTTTGTGTGGGTTGTGTTGTAATATGGAATGTGTTTTCGGTGAGGGTTGGCTTGGGTAAAGCTGCTTCGAATCAGTTGTGTTTAGAACATTTCATGGAGCAATTGTTGTGGTGTGTTTATGAGGGTGTTTTAGACTCTGTTTGGATAATATGCTGGAGCACTTATGAGAAGAAAATAAGAAAGTAAAATTAGTTTATTTTTCTTGTAAGTTAAAATCAACTTATGTAATTCTTTATTGGGAGAAGTTAGGTGAGAAAACTGATAGTTTAGTGCTTAGGTTGATTGAGTTTAGGTTCTTGGAGAAGTTTACCAAATTATATGAATAGCGTTGTCAAGCTTGCAAATATATAGCAGATTAGGGTATATTGCAAACGGAGACATACACACACATATATGAGATGTCAAGTTAGAGGAGTAAATTTATCTCAGATTATTAGGATTAAGGAGTTATTTAATAGTCATATGATCACTTGAAAAAGAGATGAGTGTGAGGAAGCAAATTTCAACCATGTAATTGAAATGGGTGATTAAGATTGAAACGAATTAAAATAAATTTAACCATCTATGTGATTGTTGTTTGACTAAGATATACTTATATAAAGTATATCTTACCTTAACTATATATAACCCTCCAATAAGTGAGGGGGAGGATTTGGTGAATATTCAATTTACCAGGAAGAGCTTGGTTTGTTTCCTTAAAAATGTTAAATTGAAATTAAATTTTTTAATACATATAGGTGGCTGGTGTTCCTGGGGTGACAGAAGCACTATTTCTGGCTAGGCAATCTGTGATTGCTCAAGAGAAGAATAAAGTGAGTGAGACCCCAATGCTGTATACCTGCGGTCTTTGTGGAAAGGATTATAAAAGTTCTAAAGCTCATGCTGAGCACCTTAAATCACGTGGTCATATGATGCGGGCCTCTGAAGGAGCTAGTGATGCAGATGAGAAGGCAATAATTAAGCCACTTCCACAACGTGTTGTGAATAGACCTCCTCCTAGAAGAGAGGTAGATAACTCTGAAAATGAAGAAAGTGAAGATGAATGGGAGGAGGTTGATCCTGAAGATGATTTGGTTGATGGGGCTGCAAAGTCCTTGACTGGTTTGAATGTGAATGAGCAAGGTGAAAATGTTGATATGGATGAAGATGAAGATGACAATGATGAGGATGACTTTGAGTTAGATCCCTCATGTTGCTTTATGTGTGATCAAAAGCACAAAACAATTGAAGACTGCATGGTTCACATGCACAAGCATCACGGATTCTTCATTCCAGATGTTGAGTATTTGAAGGATCCAAAAGGCCTCCTCACATATCTTGGCCTTAGGGTATATTTCTGTTCTACCCCTACAGCACACACATATCAACAAAAAAAAAAAGTTTGGTTTGGGTTTGGTCGTAATTTCTTCTTTTCATTTTCTAGGTCAAAAGGGACTACGAGTGTCTGTACTGCAATGATCGATGTTATCCTTTCAGCAGCTTAGAAGCAGTCAGGAAACATATGGCAGCAAAAAGCCATTGTAAAGTGCACTTTGGTGATGGTGATGATGAGGAAGAGGTAGAGTTAGAAGAGTTCTATGACTACAGCAGTAGGTTAGTACAGTTCCAGCTGCTTTCATTTCAATCTCACTGTTCTTTGTAAACTATCTCTATAAATATGGCAAGGCTTATACTTCAATCTCCAATGTATATTTTTTTTTGGTTCAGTTATGTGGATGATCAGGGCAAGCAGCTCATTGTATCTGGTGAAACAGCTAACAATGTAGAACTTGTTGGTGGGTCTGAGCTCGTAATCACCAGGAAATCTGGTGATAGAATATCAACCAGAACACTTGGTTCTCGTGAATTTTTGCGTTACTATCGTCAGAAACCCCGACCATCACCAGCAAATAGTATGGCCATTACTGCTGCGTTGGCTTCAAGGTTCACCTTCCAAACATTGTGATCTATTTCTTTGTGATTCAAGCAAATCGTAGTCAGATGATGATGAGCGATTCTTTTTGTCTTTAATTTCAGGTACAGGAGCATGGGTTTGACCACTGTCCAATCAAGGGAGCAAATTGTGAGGATGAAAGTGCTGAAGGAAATGAATAGGTCAGGTGTGGAGAATATGCGTTCCAAGATAGCAATGAAGAGTAATGTTATCCGAAACCTGCCAAATAATGTCCCATATTAGGAGCCATTGCTACCAGTTTTCTTTCTGAAGCAGTTTTAAATTTATTGATCTCATGAATCATCCACAACGAATCCAAAGAAACTAGAGTGATTTGATGTCTTCTAAAGAGAAACAGGAGCTACTCTACATGTTTTTTTTGTTGATGTTTTCATCAACATCTGGACCATAAGGACACCTTTAATTGGTGTTATTTTTAGTTTGGGGGTTATAATATCATTTCAAGGAAACAGTTTATTGGTGATATTTGTAGCCATGAAAACAATAGGACCATATTGAGTGGTATTCCTGTTGGAGTTGCAATTTTCAATTTTGATGGTTGTTTACTTCTCTTTTTCTTGTTTTAGGCTTTGAGAATAATTTAGATAGTGTTTCATTTTCATAAAGCATTTATGTATTTGGTTTCGTTTTTCCAAAATATAAGTTGTGATTTATGACATCAAACCATATGGATTTCAAATAGGAAGAGAAATGATTGTTTGGATTCCAAAATATGAAATGAAAATGTTACCGGGTTTGCTTTAAGATGAGTATTTTTTTTCACCTGTGATGCTATACTTTGAAACCAATTAATTGTAGTTAAAGAATGAGAAATTGCTCGGTCACATAGCTGAAGAAGTTTCCTTGATTACTTTAATTTTCTTTTAGTAGTAACATAAATATTCTGTGGTCAATTAACTGCTATTATCTAATTACGTAACAATCAATAATGCTAGTGTAATAAACAATTTTTCATTGAGTGCTACCTGAAAAATCATTTTTACCAAAATAATTTAGTTCGTCCTTTTAAAACACACACCAAAATTTAGAAATATTTGCATTGGTTATATTAGAATTTGTTATTTATTACATTTGGTGTGTAAATATTATACAAGAAAGCCATTTAAAACTTTCAACATGTGAATAATAATGACAAAATATCATTTGCAACTGTTAGTTCGTTGGTTCTCACATGTATTTATTACATATATTTAAATAGGATCGAATATAAATATTATACTATTCTTATTTATAAATATCAATTATTTACAAAAAATTTAAAAAAATAATTTATACTTTATTAAATTAAATTTAATTAAAATTAAAATTAATTTATATTTTGTCAAATTAAATTTTAATTTATATTTAATTTAATTTATATATATTTTATATATTTTTTATAATTTTATTTAAATTTTATTTTAAAAATTTATAAATATATTTTTTAAATATTATTAGTGAGTTTTAAAATAGACTCATTATCATCTTATATGTGAAAGAATGAACCAAAACATTATAAATCATATTAATTCCCACACCATTAATAATCCAATATAAAATGTGATTTTAAACAATTAGATGATGTTTTTTTTTCTTTGCACCCATGGTTTCTTCTTTCGCCTCTATGAAAGTATATATGTAAAAGTTGATCATTCTTTTTGTGATGCTCTTTCCTCATCTTCCATCGTCGTTTCTCCAGTCAGAATCTCACATTTTACCCGATACTAAAAGTTTCTGAATTACAAGATCCAAAAATATAAATCTTTAAACTAGAATAACAAAGTGAGAATCTTCATATTTATGGAAACGTGGAGAAAAATCACGAGGTTGCAAAAAGAAATCCCCTAGATTATTTCAACCAAAGATTTTGTATTAAAACACGCCAGAGTTTGGAGAACTAATTTTCACCTAAATCAGATATGCTCTTACTTGGCCTATTTGTTTTAAAGTTTATTAGAATTCATTTTTAATAAAATTAATTTTACACCATTAAACATGATTGAGATAATGATTGCAAGTTTAAATTAACCACAATCATAGATTTTACATAGAAATGTAGTGTAAGGAATTGATTCTACAAATCTATAAATGATAGCATTTACAAATCTATCAAAGCTATAGGCAAAGACTACACAATTCTTGCATCTCCACAAAAACATTAGAATTGGTTTTGCAAGATATTTTGCATAAAGTTCAAGTAGAACCAAATTGAATCCAAACAGAAACTTCCCATACAACCATTATGCATAATTACAAATGTAATTGCTGACATTTGAAGTGACATGGGCAATTAGTAAATGGGAACTAACATACAATACTTTTTCAGTGACATAGAAGCTAGCATCTGTGTTATTCTTCATATCACAATCAATTTACTATATCCTATATGTACAGCCAAAATAAGATAAAAAAAATTCATTATTCCATAGTTATGCAGCAGAATGCTAGCTAAATCACTGTGGCTGCCTATGAGGAAATTAATAGGCAAATGTATAAAAGAAATGAAACTGAGTATGTGACCACATGCAAGTGTCAAATTTACAGAGTCCTCTAATCACCATATCTCAAGCTAAAAGCAACAGAGGAGCTAAATGTATTCTTTGCATGACAAATCACAATCTGATTCATGTCCCCTGAAGTTTTGCTTTCACACACTGTCTGCAAACATTGAGAAAATTCCAAACACATATTTAGAGGTAATAAGTAGAACAAAATCCCTCAGCACCATTGTTGTGCACTTTCAAGACAAGGAAATCTACAATTAGCAGTGTGTTTAAGTCATAATCAGGAACTTTAAACAATAACAAAATCTTGAGCAGCCAAAACATACCTAATTGTCATAAAAGCGGGACCGACGTCTATGGGATCTGTGAATAACAAGATTGAGATAAGGATATTGAAATTATAATTCAAAGTTCAAACATCAAAATAAAACACTTAATCTAATACAGTTAGTCAGTCTTTAAGTCATATTGAATAACTGGGAAATGATAACATGTGCAAACATTTGAGTCAGATGAATTTAATCATTAACTGTCGAAGAAAATTGCTTCTAAATCCAACTTTGGAAAAAGAAATATTCAGCACCATACCATGCTCTTTTTTTAATTCAATAGCAAGTCAAAAACTATCAAAATAGCCTGAAATAGCTAACTAGTACATTAATTTACAACTGTAACATTTGAATGAACCACAAAAACTTAGGTTGCTAACAAATCATAAGATCATGTTTGTTTTTCAATTGAGTAATTACACGCTTTGCAGTAATGCAAATGAAATACCATTCATTTAGAAAGTTAGAGTATTAAAATGGAAACGTAGAAAATGGTAACTTGTTTAGAATGTTAAGCTTCAGAAGAATTCATCTTTAGCAACGGAAGACTACTTATCATGGTACCAGAAGAAACATTGAAAAGGTTATGCACGCAACTTCACCATAAAGACATGAGTTGTAAAGGTGAACAAAGAAAGAAAAGTCTATACACCTGCGATAACCAGCATTACTCCTTGAAGAGCCACTTGTACTAACAAAATCATCATCAGTCTCTTCTATCCTATAATCTGCATACTCCACAGATGCGACAGAACCTTCATCAGAGTTTGAAGTATCATAACTTAAACGGCGATTACTCCTTCTTGTGTGACTGACTCTTGCCCTTCTTCTATTTCTCGATCTTCTGAAGTTATCAAAGTACAGAATACATGAGGTCCACCAGTTGCCCTCATCTCCAGGGAAGTCCTCAAACTCATCTCTAGCATCGTCATCCCCGTACTCAATCACATAATCTCCAAGAACCACCCCTCTGGGAATTTCTGAATGAATAGTACTCAGAACATCTATGATCTCTGATGATTGTTGAAAATTCTCCCAATCAAGTTGGCGTGCAGGATCAACTTTTGATGGGCGTGCATGAGGATGTTCAAGCTGAGCATGTTTTTGCAGCTCCAAGTAACTTCCCATGAATGTACATTGCACCTCATCACAACAGCGCTTCTTCTCATCAAGATGACCACGAGCTTTATCGACAACAATCCACCCAGAAACCTCACCTCTACACAAGGGGCAAGTCAGATTGCATTCATCATTGGATTGCTTAGCATTGCTATTTTCAGTATTTTCAGCAGAAGCAGTAGAAGACACCAGAGAGGCTGGCACACCACTTGAATTTTTGAAGCGATCCAAACAATTAGAGTGCAATTGATTTGTGTCACAAACAAAAGCACGACATCCGTTATCATAAGATGAACACTGAAGAAGAACACTATTATGAGGAAAATCCAAACATATAGGACAGACTACATCGTCCCAGTTGATGGTCAACTGAATATCCTCCATGCCTTCTTTAAACCCACCAGACCCAAAACCATATACAGCTCAGTTATAACAAAACCATATTTGTGCTAGTCAATTACATGCTCCTTATTCTTCAAAATCAAAACATGGAGATGAAAACTTGAAAATGTATGAAGAAAACCGTATCCTGGAAAGAGACAAAGACAATATAATTTAGAATGTACAACAAAGGTACTTCGAATTTAGACACCTTTGAATATTTAAGTGCGCAACTGCAAGCAAACACATAAAACCAATCAGAACATCGTTTTGACAAAAAAACGTGTTGAAAGTGCCTGTTAGAAACATTTTACTATTGTCTTCTAGAACGTCTTGTAAAGCTATTTTCTGTTGTACCTGTCAATCATATAGGGTCCTAGGGTGTAGGTTTTCTTATCAACCTTTTCTATTTCAGATTGCATAATTTTCTATATTAATACATCGGCTGAGAGGTATGAATCTCACACAGCTCTTCAATGGCATGTGTTATGTATCCGAGTAGGAGACGTAACGAAATCACCCTCTCACACACTCACAACAAGCAAAAGAATAATGAAAGAATGGAATTTAACGAATGAATATCTTTTATTGATGGTAATATCTGAATAAAAAAAAAGTAAACAATAATTGGGAGCATAACCTCCATCAATTATTTGGGAGCATAACCTCCCTCACAAGACAATAATGTCTGTCACATCTCTCCCTTAACCCTAGACTCTAGCTTTATTTATACTAATTATTTCCCGCCCCATCTCTTACTGAATATTTCCCTAGAATATATCTGCATTTAATATAAATATCTTTATATTTAATATAAATATCCCCCATATATTATCCTAGCATATATCCTTAATTATAAATATCTTATATTGAATATTTCCCTAGGATATATATTTATTTACTCTAATTAACTTATACTGAATATTCTCTCCTATTGTGGCTCCTTTTACTGTAATTAGCTCTCCCCCCCCCCCCCCAAACCGCTGTGCAGTTAAGATGGTGATTCTTCAACCGTTCGGCTCAAGTCCTTCCCTGCTTCCCACCGTTCGGCCTGGTCGTTCCCCTTTGTCCACCGTTCGGTCTAACCGTTCCCCCTTTTCCACTATTCGGCCTTACCTCTCCGTGCCTTCCACCGTTCGGCCTTTACGGTCAATACCGTTCAGCCTCACTTCCCTCCTACCTTTCTTCTCCTTCTCATTACCTCCCACCTTATACCCTAACAGCATGTCTCTTTGTAAAATACAAACACATGCCAAACACTTTGTTAAAGTGGCAAACTTATAAAACCTTTTTTTGTGATTCTGACACACCTTGGATATAATCCAACAAGGTTCCGACACAAACTCAATAATTTTTTTGAAGTTGAAAAGAAAGAAACTTATTACTGAGTTCCTATTTGTCCTTTCAACAAAATAAACCGTGTATTTCACATTTTGTATTTTGTGTTTCCCCTTCTGGATTTAATTTTGTCTTTAGACGAATCTAACAAAGACGGTGTCTTTTTCAGTGATAGTGGTGACCGAAAGGGGGTGAAACATCTTAAATGAATTAGAACCTTTTTTCACTTTTTCGATTTTAGATGGACGGATTAGATCCATTTTTGTATTAGGAAATAATGTATTTAGATTTTTATATTTGACTAACTCTTTTATAGATGATTTTGAATAATCTTGATTGTCAATTTAAATGTCATAACAATGTGAAATGTGTGTGCATGTGTCGCCATAGCCTATGTCTTGGAGATTATAAGTGTTGCAAGTGTTCATGTGTGTGTGCATGCTTCATAGGCTGAGAGTGACCTCCCATGCTTCATTTTTCTCCAAAATTCATTATTCTCAACTTGGAACAGAGTGGTATTGGATTGCTCTGCCTGTCACTCCTAGTCATTATTCGATCCATCATCAAGACGTGTAGGTATAGGTGGACATACTCAATGTTTCTACAATAACATAATGCCAAAAATACTTTTCTTCTAAATTTTCTTGCTCACACGGAGTCAATTTGTCCACACACATCATAGCAAAATGGTAGAGCAGAAAAAAAGAAATTTAGTCATGTATCCATCATTGGAGTGAAGTCATTCTTACCACCATTTGTTTTTATAAATAGAATGTCATCTTCATCCCTTGAAAACAAAATTCCTCGTTCCATTCTTTTTTCCAACTTTTATTTCATGATTCATCATGTATTCTTGTTCCGGGGCTAGATAAACTTTCTGCAAGAACCATCAAATATGTTTTTCTTGGTTATTCTTGTCTACGAAAGGGGTGCTGCTATTCTTCATAAACAAAACAGTATTACATGTTGACTAGTGTCAACTTTGAAGAAACTCTTTTATTTTTCTTCTTCCAATACAAGATGTTGCCTTTGTCCAACAAGTCTAACCTCTACCATTCCTTGATCACTTCTCCTAAAATTCTCAACTGAATACAACTCCATGTCCTTATCCTACGGATTCCAAGCCTTTACCACCTTCACCATTTCTTATTCCTTATCAATGTCGGATACAAGGAGCTAGGACAAGTTTGCATGGTGATTTTGCTCCATGTCCTTCTCTATCACCCAGCCATAAAACTATTCCAAGTTATGATCAAGAGTTTGATTGGCCAATTGCTCTTCCCAAGGGTATTCATTCTACTCAATATCCTCCATCTTGTTTGTATGAAGATAAAGGAAATACCCAAATTTTTCTGGCATTGTGATGCTGATTGGGCAAGGTCTCCTATAGATAGGCCTTCCACTACTGGGTATTGTATATCTATTGGAGACAATATAATTTCCTAAAAGAGCACAATGGAATATAGTGAAAAACTATATTTGGATTAATCTCCTTTGTGTAAAATACACATATAGGGTTCCTTATTTATAATAGAAGAAATATGGGCTAAGCCCAAAATACAAATAAGAAATAATAACAAACTAACTAAAAGATAAAAGATATAATATATCTAACACTCCCCCTCAAGCTGGAGCATACAAATTGTATGAACTAAGCTTGGAATAGATAAACTCAGTGTTGAACTAGATGATTTGTCTTTCAAGAGTGTGAGGCAAACATAGATGGACTAACAGCATCTTGTAAAACTGTGGGCAATGACAAACTGCAAGGACTGATTCCCAATCAATGATGGATGAGTGACGGGATCAACAGTAGTAGCTGAAAGCTAAGAGCTACAAAACTGCAGGGACTACACTAAATCCTCATCAATGATGGATGGGTGACGGGATCAACAGTAGTAGCTGAAATCTACAAAACTGCAGGGACTACACCCATATATATGTGACTTGCAGTGTCTTGGAAACGTACTTCCCCTTAGTGTGAAGGGCGGAAATGTGGAATATCACAGTTGCTGGACCACTAAAACAAAACAAAATATTAAGCTACAATGCTGAAACAAAGGCATCAAAGATCCAAAGATATGTTGGAGGTCCAAAATTCTTTGCTGGACAACTCCGAAGTGGTGATACTTAGCAGTGTATCACAAGAAGATCAGACTAAACTCTAGCCCAAGAAGAACTGACACAGTTGCGTCTGTTTGAGGCGGTAGCGACTGCAACGACAGTTGACAACTATAAAACTATAGGGACTAAATTGTCATCATTGACTGATGGGACTGATGGGGCCTGTAGTGGCGGGAAGCGACAAAACTACAGGGACTACCATCACTAACTGACGAGGTGATGGGGGCCTACAATGGTTGGAAGCATTCAGCGGCAAACGGCCGGACAACGACAAACGGCCGGACAGCGGCAAACGGCGCGATAGCGGCAAACGACGCAGCGGCAAACGGCGCCTGGACAGCGAAAACCCTAGGTATGAGCCCAAGCCAACAAAACGGAGAAACAGGAACCAAAACACACTCAAGAAGCTCCGGCGAGACGATCTGCAGTGACGCGGTGAAACTCCGACACCAGGAAGGCGGCGCGTGCAGAACACGCGACCGAGACTGCCGAGAAGAAGAAGCGCGTGGAGGCGCGTGGTGAGGAGTCTGGTCATCACTCCGGCGGGGTTGACCGTCGCTCGAGGAGACGCTTCAGATCCGCTGGTCACCGGTAGAAACTGTGACGGCGGCCGGCGATGGCGGAGTGGCCTGAAAGAAGCGCTGTGTGGCGGCGCGTGACTGAGAAGCGGCTCTCGAAACCAGCGTGGTTGGTCGTCGCTCGAAGAGACGTTCGAGATCCGCAGGTCACCCGTCGAAACTATGACGGTGGCCGGCGGTGGCGGTGGCAGCGGCGACGGCAGCGACGGTGCCCGGAGTTAGCAGAGACGGCAGCGGAAAGTGGCGGCGACATCAGTGGCACACTGGGTCTGGACTGGTGCTGACTGTGGCAGAAATTTAAGAAGGAAAAAATGGACTGCCCACTGAGATTTTAGGGGCTGCCGGCGGCCATGGCGGCCGGCCGCCGGCAGACAGCAAAAACCCTCGAAGAAAATCAGAGAACCTGCTCTGATACCATATTGAATATAGTGAAAAACTATATTTGGATTAATCTCCCTTGTGTAAAATACACATATAGGGTTCCTTATTTATAATAGAAGAAATATGGGCTAAGCCCAAAATACAAATAAGAAATAATAACAAACTAACTAAAAGATAAAAGATATAATATATCTAACATATATCTATTGGAGACAATATAATTTCCTAAAAGAGCACAATGGAAGAGCAGGAAGCATAACATTGTTGTTTGATCTAGTGCTTAAGCTGGATATAGGGCAATGATTTCAATCACCAATGAACCTCTGTGGATCAAACAACTTCTCCAAGAATTGAAATTGTGACATTCAACCAACGAAGTTGTATTGTGACAATCAAGATGCATTCCACGTTGTCTGTAATCGTATGTACCATGAAATAACCAAACACATAGAAGTTAATTGACATTCTGTTTGAGAGAAGTTGTTGTCGAAAGAAATTAGCACTGAACTTATCAGCTCCGATGATCAGGTTGCAAATGGGTTGACTAAGTCTACAAGGGGTACTCAAATGAAATTCATATGCTCCATGCTTGATGCGTACTTATATTTATGCTCCAAGGGAGAGTGTTAGAAAATTTTATTATTGTCTTGTAGAACATTTTCTGGTAAAGCTGTTTTCTGCTGTACCTGTCAACCATATAGGGTCCTAGGGTGTAGATTTTCTTCTCAAACTCTTTGTATTTCAAATTGCATATCTTTTATATTAATAGATCAGCTGAGAGTAATCTCTAAAGCTTCAGTTTTCTCTAAAATCCCTAATTCTCAACTGTGTCCTATCAAAAACCTGAACCTATTCAGCTAAAGATATAATTACATGACTACGTATTCCTCTAAGTTCCTCAGAGAAATAGTACAAAATCAAAATTCAGAGATGAAGTGCGCTAATACTGACTGATTGACCAATAAACTGATATACAGATACAATCCAAAAGCCAGAGAGCACCATCACTTTAAGAGATCATAACCAGTTAAATTCCATAAACAATACTTCATCCAAATCCGAAATTTTACGGAAAAAACCAAAGAAGAACAGCTGTCAACACATCAAATAGCAGAAAAATCACCTACAGAATAAAACAAAGTGACCCCATATTGATACTAAAACACATAATTACCAGATAACGAAGCAGGTGTTTCAGATAGATAAAAGAACAAACCCACCTAACAAATACAACTAATTAAAGAACTCAAACAAAAACCATCCAACATCCATTTTTGATGAAAAATAAAATAGACAACCAAAATTTCAACACAAATGACCAGGTTGACCAATCCGAAATAAGGAGTATCCCAAACCGATGGTAAAAAAATGGTAAGACTTAAACCTGAGGAAGACATATATTGAAACGGACCCAGCAAATAATCAAACACCCATAAAAGAAGAAGAAAAAAAGTGACAAACTTTGACACAAAAGTGATCAAAGTACATTGAAAAACAGGGTCCAAGGAGAAAGACAAGGCCACCAAACCTTAAACACGAGAATTGATAACTGAACAGAGAAACCTCGTACGAAGGGATTGGATTGGTATTTCGGTTCCAAGTGTTGTTGTTGCTGCTGCTCCGATCTTTGGTGCAAATGGGGATGCTAGTTTCAGCACTAGTGTGAAAAGGTACGCGCTTTCTCTCTCTCCGCTCTTTCCCTTCCAAGTACATTTCTTCAATTTCTTCTCTTTTATACTACTAATAATAATAATAATAATAAATTATTATTATTATTATTATTATTATTATTATTATTATTATTATTATTATTATTATTATATAGAAAAGGGAAAGACAACGTAAGTGTCTAAGACGTCACTCAAATTTACTGCATTTTTTTTAAATAATCAACTTATTTTGAAAATTTTAATTTTGGTCTGCGTTATATTTTAGAGTTTAATTTTTGTCAACTGTAAAATAATAGAATTTAATGAGTATGTTTTGATAGAGTAATATTTTAATAAGAATTAATTAAAAAACATGTTTATATTATTTTTAACATAATAATTATTAAATTTAACATATTTATCTATCATATATAATAGTTTGTAGTTGAATGATGAGATGTTTTGACTATTTTTTCAAAATTTATATTGCCAACAAATAAAACTTATTTTTTATATCATCGTAATTGCTTGCAAAATTAAAATTTGTCATAGAATCATATTTTTAATTAAATAACAATTTTAAAACTTTCGTATTTTCGATGCATGCACTATTTATAAGTAAAATTTATATATTTATCATCATCTATAAATCATACATTGTTATTTTGAATTGCAAGAAATTATGTATATATAAAATATATGACTTGCTTAATTTTAGAAGATATGGTACCATATTGATTAAAGATAATTTTAATATTAAATACAAATATAAATTAAGTCTATTTTATTAATTATAACATTTAATAATCGTATACTTATATATTATTTTGAGTATTGACTTTTCAATTTAACTTAAGAATTGATTGCTAAGTACTTTTGACTTTGAAAGATCCTCTACATTTATTTTTATTTATTACAAAATTAATCATGGACTTCTTTGCTCTACCTCTTTTAAATTTTTTAACAGGAGTCACTTGACTACTTTCAATGAAATGCGTGTTAATAAAAAAATAATCAGTGCCAAAAGTACTTTTAAATTAAAATTACTTAATATAATAACTACATTAACAGATAAATTGAATAATTTGTCAGTTTATGTATCGATAGTAAAAAAGTAAAATGTATGATTATAGAATTTGATTAATAATTGCATGTTTAATATAAAAACAAAAGTTAGTAAATAATACTTAAGTAAACTTTAATGTTCTTCTTTCAACATCAATTTCTTCATACCATTTTTTAATTGGATTTGAATCTTAGTCTAACGATTTCTCTTTTACCTAATAAAAGCATTGATATCTTATGCAAATTAAAATTCTATTGTGATCGAATGGTCAAAGTCAAACTAGTTTTTTATTATTTTTAACATACTTCGTAATCACGACAAAAATATGGTTCCGTGAATATGATTTCTTCCTAATGAAATTATCAACTTCATTCTATAAAAAAAAGACAATATTTAATGAAAAAGATATATCATTTTTAAACATGTTATAAATTTAAATATTTTTAACTAATTCTTTTTTGGAAAAATATTTTATTAAATATTAAAAATATCTTTTATTTTCATTTAAGCATTTCTATATCTAATAAAACAAAAAGGTTTAATCGTATTCGTAAGTTAATCAAATTATTTTATAGGATAATGATACTTTAACAATATATTTTTTTGACAACATTTTAACATCATCTACATGTCATTGATCCAAAATTACTCCACAATCAATAATAATAATAATCATAAACACCAACACAAAACAGTCACAAAATGACACATAAATAATGTTAAAATGTTGTCAAGATATCATTATCCTATTTTATATGTCCGGATTGTCATTATTCAGTAGCATACATGTAACGACAAGAGATAAAATGTTTGTATTTTAATAAAATAAAATTAAGGACTAATTTAAAAATAATAAAGCTTAAAACCATTTTTCAGTAATAAAATTACACTTTTTACATGAATAAAAAAAATTGATTTTGATTATGATCGATTGTAATAACTGACTATATATAATTAATATTAAAAATTTGACTTCTTTTTTATAGTTTTTCAAATAAACTCTTAAAAGTTTTACCTTTACACACACATATATATATATATATACTTAGATTAAATTAATTGACCTAGTTTAATGTCTTAGAATTTGTTTACCTAACTACCTGCTCCTGATAAAATAATAGTGTGAAAACCCAAAAAAAAAAAAAACTTGAGATTCTGCATTATTCTTGGGTGAGAAATACTATTCCTACTTCACAAAAACTGAGTATGCTTCATAACATTTTGCCCACCACATAGCTCAATCCAAGTCCTTCATGTCAAACGCTATTTGTCACTCCGGAACATTCTTCTTCACAAACGTTAAGATTTTAAGTTATCTCGTAAGATCTTCAGTCGATCAAGAGCACGTTTCATGATGTCATGTTCTTCAATTTTCATGCTGATCTCCCCTGTTGACTACATAAGAAACAAAATATAATCAAATAACAGTCATTATATTATAAAATTTTGGGAACTAGATATGCTAACAGAGCGATATCAACAACAATAGCCTCATCCCACAGATAAAGAACAAGGGCAAACAAAAACTGAAAATACATTGAAACGTTAAAAGCCACAACAAGTGAAGAAGCGTCCTTTGGGAAACTAGTAATATTCCATTACCAGATTTCAACCCAGCCAAATCTATTAGCTTTACTAGGTATGGTATGGCATGCAATAAGCAGTCTACTTGAACTTTATGGAGCCAAAAACACAAAAGAGATACCATATCATGGATTCATGCTAAATGAGCATATATATATATATATATATATATATGGTGCAGATTGTAACTATGCTCACTGCATAAGTGTAACTATCTATACAGTGGATTATAGACAATCACAAAAATACTGAACACCTTTACTAAACACAATTTTGATTCATCCAATGGAAAAGATAAGTTATTGTTGTAAAACAGTAGTAGGATGCTGGAATTAATTATTCTCTCATTCATACTTTTGAAACAATACATAAGTGTTTAAAAAGAAACAAACTATTGTCTAATTAAGGTAAAAAATCTCCTGAAATAAAGTCTCTAAATCAGGAGATATCTACCCAATAATACCTGATCTTAATAAAAGGAAATCTGCCCAATAATTACTAATCCTAATCCCTTAATTTTAGGGATTAGACATAATTGCAGGATTACACATAATTGCTATATTAATTGCACAATAATTCACATATTCTGACACCCCCCCTCAAGCTGAGGAATAGATATTGGTCATTCCCAGTTTGCTTATAAGATCTTGGAAGATAGGGCTATTGAGACCTTTTGTTAACACATCAGCTACTTGTTGCCTGGATGGGACATACGCCATGCATAATAGACCTTCGTCTACTTTTTCTTTGATGAAGTGTCTATCTATTTCAACGTGTTTTGTCCGGTCATGTTGAACCGGATTATGTGCAATTTCTATTGCTGATTTATTATCACAGTACAGTTTCATGGGACCCTTCAAATCAACTTTCAAATCATCCAGAATAATTTTTATCCATAATAATTCACATATTCCTTGAGCAAGTGCTCTGAACTCTGATTCAGCTGATGATCTAGACACTACATTCTGTTTTTTACTTCTCCAAGTTACTAAATTTCCACCCAGGAAAGTACAATATCCAGTAGTCGATCTTCTATCAATTAGAGATCCTGCATAGTCTGCGTCGGTGTAGGCTTCAAGGTTCAATTTTTCATTCTTCTTGAATAGGATTCCCTTTCCAGGAGTGCCTTTTAAGTAATGTAGAATCCTATAGGCAGCTTGAAGGTGAGACTCCTTTGGTTCATGCATAAACTGACTTATTACACTTACCGAATGGGCAATATCTGGTCGGGTATGCGCCAAATATATTAATTTTCCAACCAGCCTCTGGTACATCCTTTTTTCTACTTCTGGTTCATCTCCAGATTTACTCAGTTTGTGATTGGGGTCCATTGGAGTTGTTGCGGGTCTGCATCCAATAGTCTTCGTCTCAGCCAACAAATCGGTTATGTATTTTTGTTGGGATATAAAAATTCCTTGGGTAGAGTATGCTACTTCAATTCCTAGAAAATATTTCAGTTTTCCAAGCTCTTTGAGATCAAATTCTTGGACTAGTCTTTGTTTCAATTTTTCCTTTTCTTTTTCATCATTCCCAGTTACTATAATATCATCCACATACACCAAAAGAACTGTTACCTTCCCCTTTTCTGAATGTTTTATGAACAACGTGTGGTCTCCTTGGCTTTGTTTGTAGCCAAATCCCTTCATAACTTTTGAGAACCTCCCAAACCATGCTCTAGGAGATTGTTTCAGTCCATATAGTGCCTTCTTAAGTCTGCACACCTTATTTTGTCTATCTCCTTCAACCCCCTGTGGGATGTTCATGTAGATTTCTTCCTCTAGGTCTCCATGAAGAAAGGCATTTTTAACATCATACTGTAGTAGTTTCCAATCAAAATGAGCAGCTAAGGATAGAAGAATCCTTAGAGTATTCATTTTAGCAACTGGTGCAAACGTTTCTTCATAGTCTATTCCATATGCTTGAGTGTATCCTTTGGCCACCAATCTTGCTTTGTATCGTTCAAGTGACCCATCAGCATTATATTTTACTGTGAATATCCACTTACAGTCAACAATATTCTTTTCTTTGGGTTTATCCACAATTTCCCAAGTGTTATTCTTCTCTAATGCTGTCATTTCCACTTGCATAGCATCTCTCCACTCTTTCTTTGCTAGTGCTTCAATAATATTATTTGGTATAACCACAGAATTCAAGTTTACAATAAAGCTTTTATGATTAGCTGATAATCTATCATAAGAAACATAATTTGAGAGAGGATAGAGAGGTTTTTTAGTGCAATTTCTAGTACCTTTTCGGATGGCTATTGGAAGGTCAATCTCATTTTCTGGTTCAGGTATTTCTTCATTTTCTGGTGCAGAACTTGGATTGGATTCATGGACTTGCATCATCTCTGGAATTTGCTTTCTCCTGGTGTAAACCTTGTTAAATCTCGGAGGATTGTCAGCTTCTATTCGAGTTGCTTCAATGGGGAAATCTGTATCCATAGCTTCTGATCCTCGTTCAGAATTATGTTGTATAGTTGGAGGCTCAGATCTGTTGGTTGTGATATATGGCAGAGTTAAGAACTCAGTATTTTCATGAGGGTCTTCTAGACATTGTTCTGTAGGATTGGTTTTGTTAAAAAAAGGTTTAGTTTCAAGAAAAGTAACATCAGCTGAGATATACCATTTTTTAATGATAGGATCATAACATTTATACCCTTTTTGTGTGGCTGAATATCCTAAAAAAATACATTTAACAGCCCTGGGATCCAGTTTATCTCTAGCTTGAACAGGGACATGTGCAAAGGCTGTACATCCAAATATTCTAGGAATCAATCCATTTGATTTCTTAAAGTGAGGAAAGAAATTATTTAGGACTTCTATTGGACTCTTATTACTTAGGCCATGAGAGGGAAGTCTATTAATAAGATATGATGCAGTAAGAACAGCTTCTCCCCAATAATTTTTTGGAACATTCCCTTGAAAAAGAAGAGCCCGAGTTATATTGAGTAAATGCCCATTTTTTCTTTCTGCCACTCCATTTTGTTGTGGGGTATAAACACATGAAGAGTCATGGATGATCCCATTAGATTGGAAATACGAGGATATGGTTTGGTTGAAATAATCTCTAGCATTATCGGTCCTAAACCTTTTAATATTAACTCCAAATTGAGTTGTGATCATTGAGTGAAATATGGGAATGATAGTGCTGACATCAGATTTTTGTTTAAGCAAATAGAGCCAAGTAACCCTAGTGCAATCATCAATAAATGTTACAAACCAGCGGGCCCCAGAAATATTTGGTACTGTAGACGGTCCCCATATATCACTATGAATCAATTGAAAAGGTTGAGAGCTTCTATTATTGCTGTTGGGAAAAAAAGCACGAGTATGCTTCGCTAACTCACAAGTTTCACAATGAAGCTTTGAGATATCTAAGTTTTCATACAAATGAGGAAACATAAATTGTAGCACCTTAAATGATGGATGTCCTAGACGATAGTGATACAACCATAGTTCATCCTTATTTGTTATACTGTGAAGGGATTTTGCTTGGTTGGTTTGGGATTCTTTAGATACTTCCAAGTAGTAAAGACCATCTTTTTCTTTAGCAAGTCCAATCCTCCTCCCCGAGTCCTGTTCCTGAAAAACACATAGAGATGGGGAAAACATTGCAGAACAATTGAGATCAGAGGTTAGTTTCTTTATGGAGAGAAGACTGGCTGAGAGTTTGGGAACATGGAGAACGTTTTTAAGCATAAGGTTCGGGTTTACTTGGATATTACCATATCCTGCAACAGTAGCTACTGACCCATTTGCAACAATAATTTTTCTATTACTTGGTGAGGGTGTATAAGAATGAAACAAGTGGAATAAATGTGTCATATGATCTGTAGCTCCCGAATCCACAATCCAAGAGTTCACATTATATGAGGTATTCATACAAGAAGTTTTACCTGAGAAAACAAGAGAACATGATCCAGAGGGTTCCTCCATATTCCCCAATAGCTTCTTCAATTTCTTTATTTCTTCCATATTGAAACTGTCTACTGCTGGAGATTCTTTAATCTCTGTTTGTGTTATGTGCACTTGGGACTTTTGTTGTCCTCCACGATTCACCCACTCCTTTCCTGGAGGTTTGCCATGCAATTTCCAACATTTCTCCCTTGTGTGTCTCGGTTTCTGACAATAGGTGCACCATAAATTATCTCTATTTCCTTTCCATAGAGAATTAGGAATTTGCTCATTTCCTTTCTGCACCAGTTCAGGTTTGGTAAGTAGAGCAGACCCATCCATTGGTTGAGACTCAAGCATTACACTCCTTCGACTTTCTTCTGCACGAACAATAGAGATGGTTTCTTCTAGTGAAGGAGTATCCTTTCTCCCTAGAATTTGCACTCTAACTTGATCAAATTCAGGATTTAGTCCTGCAAGAAAATCATACACACGATCCTTCTCTATGAAATTCTTCAAGAGGATTGCATCCTCAGCACACTTCATTTCAAAAACTCTGTAGTGATCAAGTTCCTGCCATAGATTCTGCAACAGTGCCGCATATTCTGTGATTCCTCTGCTTCCCTGTTTTGTGGCTGCAGTTTTTATTTTGATTTCATATACTTGGGCAGCATCATTGGCTTTAGAATATGTGCGGTTTATGGAGTCCCAAATATCTTTAGCTGTATTAAGAAACATACAAGTGTCGCTGATGGTAGCTTCCATGGAGTCCCACAACCAAGACATAATCATGGAATCTTTTTCATCCCATGCTGCAAATGCTGGATCCTCCATGCTTGGACCATTTTCAAGGAGATGAACCAGGCATCCTTTTCCCTTGAGATAGGTTCTAACAAACTGGGACCATTTGAGAAAATTTTTTCCATCCAACCTGTATGACGCTCGGAGACCTTGGAGTTCTCCATTTTTGTGTGAAGGACTAGAGACTTCTCTACTTGATGTAGCACCAGACATTGTAATCGGATGTTAGGTTAACACAGCGGAAAGAATAACAGCAGCAATTAAGGCTGCCCCTTTTTTTTTTTTTTTTTTTGGACGAGAATGGCAATGAAGGCCAGCAATAGTTGAGGAACGGCAATGAAGGCCGTGAGACAAAAAACAAAGACCAGGGCTCCAGGAAAAACCTAGAGCTCTGATACCATGTTGTAAAACAGTAGTAGGATGCTGGAATTAATTATTCTCTCATTCATACTTTTGAAACAATACATAAGTGTTTAAAAAGAAACAAACTATTGTCTAATTAAGGTAAAAAATCTCCTGAAATAAAGTCTCTAAATCAGGAGATATCTACCCAATAATACCTGATCTTAATAAAAGGAAATCTGCCCAATAATTACTAATCCTAATCCCTTAATTTTAGGGATTAGACATAATTGCAGGATTACACATAATTGCTATATTAATTGCACAATAATTCACATATTCTGACAGTTATACTAATGGACAGCAACCTCCATAATAAACAGTCAATAGTTTTTCTTGTTCATCAGGGTAGAACCTACCTGTAAACAAATAACTTGCTCTATGACGTTATCAATATTTTTCTTGTATAGAGACATAATCCGTCGTGTTTGAGGATCCCCGTGCAACAAGGAAAGAGCAGAAGTGACAGCATTCACCTTATTCAAGCAGTTCCTTACATCTTGACTACATTTGTCAGATTTTAATAAAACGCTACTATCATATATAACCGATCCCAATTTCTTCAACACAAGATTCATAAGTTCATGGCACCGGTCCAACATGAAAAAACAAGGTACAGTATAATAACACCGGAAGCTGAATGGAAAGGAAGGTGTTCTTTGTCCATCATCTTCTGGAACGCACTGTGGTAAAGTGAAATTTAGAATCAATGAAAGTACTAAAATCAATTCATATCAGAAATAAAGATCCATTTCTTCAGAAATAAAATAAAAGAAAACTCATAAATTACAGAAATAGTGATACTTTAGACAGTATTCCCCCATGGCCTTTATTATAATAATTGCCTGTACACACTTAAGTTCTGCATTTTCTTTTGGAAGTTGTCAAATTTTATTTTATATGTAAGATACTATAACAATCAATCATAAAATTTTAAAAACAATGGACATTTCTACTTTCAAAACAAAAATTAAGGATAGAGAAAAAACAGTTAGCTAATTCTGATACAAAGCATCATCTGGTGTATCCAAAAGAATAAGTAGATAAATAGGCAACAACAAAGTACAAATTTATATCATTTGTTAGTCAGCTTTTGGAAGCATACTTACCTGCACAACATCTATCAGATATTCCGAAAGATGATGGCCTAGAGTGGCAATGCTTTGTTCAGAAAGTAGTGTGGGCTTCGAATCAACTGAAACAACCATTCTCAGGAGAGAGCATCTATTATCCAAAGAAGGCTTTTGTGACTGTGGTACAAACACGTATGAGAAATCATTCTTATATGAAAATTATAAATGAGCTAAGAACAAAGCACAAGAAAAGTAAATAGAAAAAATTGCAATGCAAAAGAAAATGTGTCAGCTTACTATCTGATCAATAATCAATCTCTCTATCAACCGTAGAACAATAGCTTTGTCACCCATCTGTTGAATGCCTGAGTAAATCTTAGCTGTCATTGACTTTAAAGTTTGGCAAAGTGGGTCACCCTTAAAACCAGAGGAACCAAATTCTGCAAAATTAAAAGTAATAAAATTTCTCAATCTATGGTGAATGAAGATTGCCAAAAGTAGGTTTACAAAGATTAAAAAAAAAATTTCAATCACAAAAGATTACTCAAGCTGCGAACATGTTATGCATACATAGCAATGACAAATATTTTTTCAATCAAGTAACTTTGCTAGCTAGAGAATGGGAAGAATGCCATACAAATACTGTTATTTACAAGTTACCAAGAAGCAAGATAAAGATGGCAGGAATGCAAAATTGGATGAGTACAGATAGCAATGTAATAGTAACCCATTACTGGTGATGGGTAATCAATTACTGGGCTTGCATTTAAGGAGTTCACAAATAAAGAACAGTGGTAAGAGTGGGATGGAATTGGAAGGAGAGGAAGACAAGAGAACAATAGTATAAACAGAATGGATTGCAGGCAGAAGGAATTGGAGAGGGAGTGAGGATCATGCTTGGGGGAGAGAGAATGATTATGTCAGGGAAGGTAATAGAATGAAAGTTATAACGATTCTTAAGGTAAAATAACTGGCTTAGCTGACTGAAGGAGTTCTTCCCCAGGAAAGGGATTATTCTTATTTCAGTTTCTACATTTACATTTAGTAAGGAGATCTGCCCCAGCTATGGTCGTCTATTTTCCCCTAATTCTTTATTGTAAGAGAAGCTTCCCCTCTGATTAATCAAATTACAGTATTAATAATACTAAACAGTTTTCCTATTCTATTTTTGGGTCATATCACATGAGATATGTTGTTTTGCATTACCAATTTCAACCCCTGCCAGTTCTTTCTGATCCCAACTACTGAGCATTATGGACAAAAGCATTTAATTAGAAAAGTGAAACAAGAAATGGATAACTGGAGATGAAACAAAAGCATTTAGTCCAAATAAATCTTCGTAAGCTACCAGGAGAAACTTTGAAACGTGCGACCAAGGTGATGAAAAAACTCAAGTAATCCGCAATTTCTATACACCCCCGCTCATAGGCTAACTGGAGAACGTCTATGATCCAAAATAAGACATAGGAGTCTAGATCATCACCTGCAATAGTACAAAAAAAAATTAATGTTAAGAAGCTTTAACCTAGAAAATTTTACAGCCTTTATATCATTAGTATATAAATCCTACTTCTACTTAAAAGACAATGGCTACACTGAACATTAAAAACGTTAGTACAGAAAGTGAGGGAAAAATGCTGTACAAAAAGTATACTCCATTGTTTTAAGTTGTCAAAACACTTATTTCACAATAACATCACAGTTTTAGAATTATCACTTCAACGACTACTTTGCCGGGAAAAGTCCAAACTTTAAGAGCAATCTTACACGATTTTAACAAGATAACCATATTTTTATCATAGGCAATAAAATAAATAGAAAATGAAGGCAGTCAAGTCAGAAAAATAACTTATTTTTTAAGAAACAACAATTACATGGTTTATAGTTAATTTTCACAAAAATAAATATTACTTGAATCTGAGGAATACATTCGAGATGTTTCCAAAAGAAATCCTACAAAAAATCAGAGCTGTGGGACTTCTGTGCTATTTCTATCACATTTATTAAAACAAATTATTACAAAATGGAAGAAAAAGGTTGCAACCTTATTCTCCTCAAACAAATTTAAATGATAAACCTTTCAATACCTTAAATTAATCAAATTACTCAACATTAGGTATGCAAATGATAGTAGGTAAAATGTTAAGTGAGGAGGTATGAAGACAAAATTACTAAAAAAGCAAATCATGTCAGTGAAATTTTAAATGAGCCTGAAGCTTACTTAGGCAACAATAGACTAATGACTTTAAAATAGGCAGGTCCAAATGAGAGAAATAGTAAATGGAACATAAAGCGAGAACTTGAGATTCTCTAGGAAGCCTGAGAAAAGGACCAAAACATATCGGTCCTGCAACGTGAAAAAAACAAAACAGTTAGAATCCAAAAAGTAACTCACAGGTGTTGTATTATTAATACGATGTCAACATCATGTTCATGTTTACCTCCCTCTTGATATGTACAGTAAAAATCTTGCAATGACTGCTGCATGTTGTTATACATGCAAACAAGTGCTGGATTCCAAGCACGCTGTCCAATTCGATGTAGAAGACGAATCAAAGCCTATGATGAACATAAAATGCTTTAGGTAAAGGGACAAATTAAATTGCAGACTTAAGATCAATGCAAAGGCAGATTAATCTCTCAAAATGCAGTCAACCATGAATTTCAAATAAAGTCCTCCTTATCAAATAAAAATAATAACTACCTGGGAGCAGGCTGGGTGATTATCTCCAAGCTGGATAAGCAACCGAGGGAGATCTCCAGTCCATGCACGTAAAGCCTCTTGAAGAACTATATACTGTGGATTGCTTGTCCCTGTGGAATGCATGCCTTCCATCTATATTTGGACCAAAGACAAAAAAAAACACATTAATCTCGAAGGAAGGAAATAAATTGTTTTCGTGAGATTATCCAAAAATCAAGAATTTCATTTCAATAGTGTTCTCAGAAGGAGATGAATCCAAACTCACGTAAGTTAACACATCTTCAATGGCAGAAACACAGGCTTTCAGCAAAGAACCTGGCTTGCATTCCCTAAATGTCAGGGTAAAAGCCTGCAAGTGTCACAAATCTTGCAACATTAAAACCTCTATATGAAAGAAAAAACATCATAAATAAAACATGGCACAAGATGACACAACCAAAAAATAAACTCTTTCAATTTCTATTCTAGTTTCAGTAGTTAGTATATTTTCCCTTACAATAACAAAAAATAAAGTCATACTAGTTTATTGTTTTCAAGAATTAGCAAGGCAACTGATGATAAAATCTTGCTTTCACCATGTTTTTCGCAATCTCTAGAATCAGACAGAGAACAATTACAAACAGAATTTTGTAATTATTGTGGGAAACCAAATGCCAGAAAATATTACAAGGTCAATATTCAAAATTAATGGCATCCATGTTCTAACAAAAATGAACTAGAATTCATTCAACAAGTCAGACCTGAAGAAGGCGTGATGTCCAATCGCCTACCCCACGTGAAACAATTTTTGGAATAAATGGAAGGAGTAGAACTAAATGCTCTTCTTCCCAGACAGCCTTAGCAGACTGCGTAGTCCAGAAGAACTGTATAATAAAATTCCAGCCCAATTCAGCTATAGAATGACCACAATTTTCAACTTAATAAAACTTCAAAAGGATAATGTTAGCATATCTATCAAACCTTCCCAAGCAGAGCATTTTCAAAAAATTCAAGAAATCTCTCCAACAAATGTGGAGGAAGACACATCCATTCATTTAATTCAAAAAATATTTTGGTAATGACCATGTTCAAGTCAAGCAACCTACCACAGTCCTGCAATGAAAAAAAGAAAAAAATTAGTTTTTATGAAATTAGAGGAATATCACAATCCTGCTGCTCCCTACTCCACCTCACAAATGGAACCAGATCACAATAACACAACAGAAAAAGGGTAATCAATCACAGGACATTGACAGGGGTAAACTGTATTTATCTTTGGAATGTAAACTTGACCTTAACAAACCAAATTTGAGGGCTGGTGACCAAAGCAAACACACAAATCAAGATCAACTCAAGAAAGGTTGCAACATTTAATACTTCAATTAATACTCAAAATATTGATAGAAGCTTTTGGTTAAGATATAAATGTATGTTCTTTAAAGTATACGAGTAGGAACACTAGACAAGCGTTGCCAAAAGTCACATTCTGTCAATCTAACAGTTCAATGGATACATGATACAATTGCTTCTCCTCAGAGAGGAAACGAAAATATTTAAGAGACAAAAGGGAACATAACAATGAGAACTATATATCCTCCTTGGACCTAATTAGAAAAATAACATGACTTTTGTAAGGGAAACCTCCTTGGCAGGTGGCAAAGAAGACTGGGAGCTATGCGTCCTCCTTCTGGGTACTTAATGTTATCTTCTTATAAAATTCTTTTTTACAGACATCAACCAAGCAGTAGCAAAATAATCAACTTAGCAAATCAAATTTATGTTGATCGGGTTATCAAAGAGGGAAATAGCTAATCCGAATGGTTCCATATCCTCTTTAGACGACAATTTTACAATTAGTTTCTACTCACCAGTCCCCACTAAAGGGTTAAAAACAGACACATACCCTTGCTGAAAGATGATCAGTGGGATTGAGTGGAAAACGAGGAAATAATTTCTTGAGGAGTGCGGAAGAGATGGTAACATCAGCCACATCAGGTCCACCTTGAGAACTTGGATATTCTGATTTCTTGTCACTCCCATGAGTAATAGACCTAACTATAAGATCTATGCTATGCAGAATGGATATCATACAAGCAAAAGACTTCCCTTCAAGACTTTCCATCGAATGAATCAATGGAATAAACTCCAGAAAAATATTCATTAATGGTGGAACTAGATCCTTCAAACTCTTCACGATATTAGAAAAACCTACACAAACAGATAAAGCATAAAATGGGACAGTCAAACAATCAGTGAGAACATAAAAAGCTTGACAAAGTTTTTAGAATTATGCAAACTCAATCAACGACATTCACTTAGTTATGTGCTTTAAAAATTGCAGTTTTAAGTTATCATACCATTTGAGTTCATAGACATTTCATCATCATAGGCAAACAATACCCTTCGGCCAGTATCATCCTATTAAAAATAGAAAATATTAGAAAAAATTGGTGAGCAAAAAAGATAGAATAAAATTAGCATTAACCGCAGTGAGACCAGGACCGAAGAGCAAAAAGTTTAGATCATAAATTATAACTCATAAATATGTACTTATCCAGGTAGTAACGGGTTAGAATCTGTGCAAATTATAAAATACATAATGTATTCTGAGAAAAAGCTATGGGTTCCAGATGCACATAAATCGTCAAATTTAAGCACAACACTGAGTATAAATGGAATGAAAAAAAAAATTGCTAAAATAAAAATGTAGAGTGGTTTATACATAAAAATACCAAAGATTAAATTAAAAAAAAAATGAACAGAGCATCTATACTTGTACTTTTTATACATATAATGAAGCCTTAACAGCTAAATGGAAATAAAATACCTTATTCGGCAAATCAGTTTGTGCTTTATTCCATGGAAGGAGTGACAAGCAGCGCACCAACCCAGAAAGAGCTTCCTTTAGTTTTCCTTTATCTTGTAAATAGTATTGGTTCCTCCTTAGAATATCCTCATAATTCAGAAAAATCTGTTGACCACACAACCAGCAAAGTGAATTTTAAGCATCAAATACAAAAATACAACAATTACAATTAGAGTGGATATAGAACTCAATTTCAGAAACAATTAAAGAATAGAAGTATACAGACAAAGAATAGAATAAAATGGTGGGCTGGGAAATATATAATACAATGATGGCACAGAAACCCATCATGAAAAAAATGGGAGATAGAAATGTCATAGATCTGTGTTTTGTCAATACAACTAAGAAAAAATATTGCCACAGCAATTTGTGAACTACATTTCCTAAATTCCTCGGACAAGTGTTCAATCAATAATATTGTTAAGAAACGAATTTTAAGCTTAACTCAAACCTACCAAACCAGCTTGTTATGTGAGGTTTGCACCCACTAATTGGCCTTAGTTATAGCCGATGTGAGACTTCCAACAAACATTATATCATCATAAAATTTCAGAATACAAAAAAATATTTAATGTACAGAAATTTCCCCTCAGTAAGTTTCAACCTATTGTCATATCTGGATCAAAGTTCTACAACATCCAGATATATTGAAACATTCACTCATGTTTCTCTTACTATTGTTGAGCAACATTTCAGACAGAAAATAGCATAAAATAAAAAAATCATTGGCATTAAACTGTATGACCAAAGTTTTGACATTCGGTCAAATATAAGCTCCATTGCAGAGGTGGATGTAAAATCCAATTACAAGAGCATCAGAAAGTTTAAGGAGCTCAGAACTGTCACTAATGCAAGAGAAAAATCCCCTTCAACCCCACTCCATTTCCCCACCCCTATAATCACCATAAACCAAAGAGCTGAATTTTAAAAAGAAATCAATTTCAAGGAGCAATCCTAACATACAGATAAAGAAATTTAGAATATGGTAAATAATATCACCTTTTCTGCATACAAGGGTGAAAAGGAAGGAGGATAGAACTCGAGAATGAGATCAAGAAAATCAAATGCCATCATCCGAACATCAACCGAAAAATGAGTCATTGCATTAAAAATGTAAGGCATCAATAAAGAAACGACCAGCTCTTGATTGTCCTACAAAATATAGGGAGAATAAAGCAAATGAAGTCTCTAAAGAATCAACTTTAATGTAATGATGTAGTAATATAAAGATTACTGGATACAGGAAAAACAAAGTATATCCTCATAATCAGAATTGAGGAACAGTAAGGATAACAATCAGCTCCAAAGTATTACAGCCAGTCATCTTGATGCACGATAATATAGATTAATAACCAGAGGCAATATAGCATAAATCATGAGAAAGAAGCAGCATCATTTACTTTTTCATAACTGATAAAAAGATAGAAAAATTCATCCAAGTGGTAATGGCATATGAGTCTATCATCCTAATGGGTTAGAAAAGTGATTCAAGCAAATAAAATGGAAATACCTCTTTACAGCAAGGTAAAATCACAATTTTGAAGAGATCATACAATGATTTCCGAACCACTTTATCATCATCACCAATGCGCTCGCGAAGTTTTTCTACCGTGACATACCTGTGCAACTTCTGTTCAGCTGGATGTCTGGTGAATAAATCCTTAATACCCATCAATGCTTCTGTAGTTTAGAATGTGAAAAAGAGAACATTAACATGATGATGACCAAATTTAAATGAATATTCAAATACTTAATTTTCATACAATCAAGATATGCCCTTAGAAGACTAACTATTATAGATCCAAACAATATAATTAATGGCTGCTTAATTATTTTTGACAGGTTTGGAAAATAATTACAAATATTGGCAGCGTTCATGATTTGTTTGATAGAGAACTAACGATGCCGATATACACATTGAAAGGCAATCACATAATTACAATATAATAAAATAAAAATATACCTCTACGAACTTTTGGATTGTGATGAGATGTTTGCTGGAGAAGTTCTTTTAAAGTCAAACCCTTCTTGTTTACAGCCAAACCAACCTTCTCTGCTGCCACACTCTGTTCCGGCAGAACAATTGCTGTTGGAGATATGTTGGTTAACTTATTTCATGACATTAAAGTCTTTCATAAATAAAAGTTATAAAACAATTAAAAAGAAATTCCAAACCATGCATCTAGTTTTAATTTAGATTGGTTTTGGTTTTCAAACCAAACTATTGATAAATAAACATGTCATGAACAGAACCTATTTTAATTTTGGAGGAAGGTACCTTTAGATTTAATCTCAGTATTTGTTGTATTCTTAGGTGGTGGCAGTTTCCTCCCAATCTTTCGCCTTATTTTCTGAAAATTTTGAAAAGTGATATGTTAAAAATGTTTCAACAAGAGTCAGAGTTACAGAATATAATAAAGTTGTGTCAGGGCCCTAGAGGAAACCTTAAAGTCAATGCCATGCTGTTTCTTCGAGTTGGCTTTAGAACGAGTCATCTTGCCCTAATAATGAGACTAAAGAAGAAAAAACAATAGGTGAGTTAGATTCTATAGTCATTCACTTTAATTCAAAGAAAAGACAAGAGATATGAAAAAAAGCATGTAATTTGGCCTGGGTGGTTGAGAGTGGATGTGAGATGAGATAGTGATTTTTAATATATTCACAATGTTGTGCCTCTGCTCCTTGTTGGAGGACATTGGCAAGAGTGAAATATAGCCCAATCAAGTTTTATGGATTTGGGAAAATATCGGAGACCTGAAATTCCGTTGTGAGAAATATATTGAAACCATAGCGATTTATGGCAATAAAATCGCCACCGCCATGTTGTGGCAACAAGGCATGCCTCCACCACCGATTTCCACCGAAGTTAAGAATGAGAATGGAATGTTACCAGAAGATAGGGTATTCTTCTATGGTGACGCTGGTAAATTGACGAGAACTGCAAAGGCTCCGTGGGTGATTTTGTAGCTATTTTGCGAGTTTGAAATAGGGAGAAACCAAGAAAGAGGACGTCGTTGAGTTTAGGGCACCGTCGCGTTTCGTTTGCTGCCGTTCCTTGTCGCGCTTTGATGACTCGCTTTCACGCTCGCCGTTCGCCTGGTTCGCGCTCACCGTCGTGCTCACCGTCGTGCTCGCCGTCGTCTGCTTGCCTTCCTTTGAGCTTTGCCGTGTGGAGTGAAGCTTTTTTATTTCAACGTTACAACCCTAAAGAATATATTTTTAAAACAATCAACTTATTTTGAAAATTTTATTTTTGGTCTGCGCTGTATTTTAGAGTTTAATTTTTGTGATCTGTAAAATAATAGAATTTAATGAGTATGTTTTGATACAGTAATATTTTAATAAGAATTAATTAAAAATAACTTTTAACCTAATAGTTATTAAATTTAACATATTTATCTATTATATATAGTTTATAGTTGAATGATGAGATGTTTTCACTAATTTTTCAAACTTTAAATTGCCAACAAATAAAACTTATTTTTGATATCATCGTAATTGTTTGCAAAATTAAAAATTGTTATAGAATCATATTTTTAATTAAATAACAATTTTAAAACTTTTGTATTTTCGATGCATGCACATGCACTATCTAGTCTATATTTTATAAGTAAAATTTATATATTTATCATCATTTATAAATCTTACATTGTTATTATAGATTGCAAGAAATTATGTATATATAAAATATATGACTTGTTTAATTTTAAAAGTTAAGGGTACCATATTGATTAAAAATAATTTTAATATTAAATATAAATATAAATTAAGTGTATTTTATTAATTATAACATTTTACTAAGTACTTTTGACTTCAAAACATCTTCTACATTTATTTTTATTTATTACAAAATTAATCATGGACTTCAAAACATCTTCATAAGAGAACCTGATCACCTTCTTCATGTCCCTCATAGTTTATAGTTTATGTTAATCCTCTAATTAATTTGTTTTCTCCTATCGACCGAAAGTAATATGTGCTCGGAGTAAGAAAAAAAATAAATAAATAACATTCTTTCTCTTTCTTTCTGAGTATTAAAAAAACATGGAATGTAAAATATAAAATGTGAAAAGTATTGTAAAATAAATATAAGGTTGTTGTAAATTATTTGGTACAACATTATAATATATAAACATATATACAATTATATTCTTAATATTACACGTATGTTTTATTATAAAATAATAATAATTAAATTAATTATGTTAGACAAACATAAAACAAATATGTATAAGTTTTTCTTTAAGTTTACATTTTCGTTTTATTAAAACTCAAGTATAATCTCTATTAGTATCAAGCTTATATGATTCAGAATCCTTGACGGACTGAGCTTGAAGGGCGTACATGGTTGTTAATTTTAATTAATTTCATAATATTATAAATATCGAGTTTAAAAGTTGAAATTTGTTATCATTCTAGCTTTTATGATTTATAACTTTTGAAATTGTATAAGGTTAATATATCTAAGACAATGATAAAAAAAACACTTACTATATGTTTAAACATTTTTTTAACTGCATCTGCAATAATAATTTATAAAGGGAACTTACTATAACAATATTTACAAATTAGGTAAAAAAAAACTAGTTTCCAAATTTTTTGTGCTAAATTTTAGCATGAATTATTGCGCCTTATGTAGTTCTCAATTGGATTATCTTTTAAGAAAATATATCGCGAATTGGTATTTTTATTTTTGAATACTTTGATTATGGATTGAATTTTTTTCGGTTTATTTTTTTATAACCTTTCATTACTCTAATCTTTCTTTGTTTTTTTTTATATATAGAAATTTCACTTTAGTTCATATTTTATTAATGATAAAATAAATTATGATCTCTTTCGAAGACCAACAACATCAAGTTATTATTTTTAAGCTAAGATTACTATGAACTATAATTTCTTCAATGTTTAACTTAATTATATATTTATATTCAAACTCGAGGTCAGATATTAACACTCGTATATAAATTGATTTGTCGAAGCAATAAGAACATTATAATATAATCTTTCAATCTTAATATAAGTTTTGAAAAAAATAAAATTCAAATAAAAAATTAACCACAAAAATGAATATATATTTAGAATACAACTTGAGGTAAAATTACTTCTAAAAATATTTTGTATTGGTCATGGTAGGGAAGATTTGCAGCTCTAAAAGCCATTTTTAGTTCTCTTATTTGTACATTCAAGAAAAGAAACCAACATAGTGTCAAATCAATTAGAAAATTTGTGTTATTTACTATAGTTTTTTTATACTAGGTTATAAGTAGAGAATATTTTATAAATTTAGTTGATGATTACTTTTTACCAAAATTACCTTTATCAGAATACCACACTTTAATTATTTTTTCTTATATATAAAAGGATTAAATATGTTTTTAGTCCCTTAAGTATCAGACGATTTTGTTTTTAGTCCCTACTTAGAACTTTTATGGTTTTTAGTCCTTATTGTTTTGAAACTCTGACTATTAGTTCTTAAAATTGGACGGTGTTAAGTTTTAGTGGATGTGGCAAACGACGATGCCACATGATCACTGATCTGCTCTGTTCACTCTCTGCCACGTTGGATGTTTAAGTGTTGAACTGAGATTAAGTCAAGAGCACTTCGTTATCTTTTATAAATGAGATTTGAAGAAGTTGGGTTCTTCTTCGTGGCTGCAGCTGGGAGCAAAGAACTTGGGTTCAGCATGTTGAACTAAGTGGACTCGATGGAGTGATTGATGTCGGGGTTCTTCCACTGCTAGAGAGTTCTGAGGCTGGTTTGGTTAAAGGGAACCTCAGTGGCTGCACAAATGTCACAGACAAAGTAGTTTCATCCTTGGCCAACCTTCATGGTTGGAATCTTGAGAACCTAAACCTTGATGGTTGTAGAAACATCAATGATGCTAGCTTGATGGCAATTGCTGAAAACTGTGCATTGCTATGCGATCTTGATGTCTCCAAGTGCTCAATCACAGATGCTGGGATAGCGGCCCTGGCACATGCCCAACAGATTAATCTGCAAATTCTCTCTTTGTCAGGTTGCGCTTTGGTCTCAGACAGGAGCTTGCCCGCCTTGAGAAAATTGGGCCGGACCCTTTTGGGACTGAACATACAGCACTGCAATGCAATTAACACTTGGATTCTTCTTCGTCATCTTTTACCAGCGACTTTTGAATGCATCTTCTACCACCAGATTTCCATCCTCCGCAATTCGAAAAACTCCACTGGAATCGGCAACAGGATCTTCTCTGTTGGCAACCCACACCATTGTTTGTTGTTTCAAGCCGTGATACCAAATCTCCAGATATTTCCTTCCACTTTTTTCGCCAGGAGAAAAGAAGCCCAGCTTAAATGTGGCGTTTGATGAAACGAGGTTTCGTTGCGGTGGTCGTTCCGTGAAATTTTCTCCAATTGAAAAAATTTACTTTGCCCCGAACCCTAATTAACTTTGCCCCAATTAAGAACTCTAATTGCCCAATTAAGAACCCTAATTGTTAATTTGATTTCAATCAAGAACGTGGCAGCTGGTATTTCACGTGGCAACGCCGTTTGCCACCTCTACTAAAACTTAACACCGTTCAATTTGAAGGACTAAAACTCAGAGTTTCAAAACTATATTAAAAACCATCAAAGTTTTGAGTAGGGACTAAAACCAAAAACGTGTGATACTTAAGGGACGAAAAACATATTTAACCCTATATAAAACTTAAACTCCAAATCTAATGTAAGATACTAAATTCAGTTAAACGTGTTTTTATTTTCTTTTAAATATCCAAAGACTAGTTTTCTCCCGCTAATTTTAAATAAATATACCATTTTATTCCAGTATACATTATCCAAACCATGTTCTTGTAAAGTGTCAATTAAACCACAATATAAATATATATATATATATATATATATATATATATATATATTTAAAATTAAAAGAAGGGTTAAATATGTTTTTAGTCCCTAAACTATTGGCCGTTTCTGGTTTTCGTCCTCTTTCAAAGTAAGGTACAATTTGGTCCTCATTCTTTTCGAAACGTTTGTTTTAGTCCTCGGAATTTTGGTTTTAGTCCTCATTTGTTGCTAAATGAGGACCAAATTTAGCAACAAAACATATTTAAACAGTGTTTAGTTTTCGAGGACTAAAACGAACGTTTCGAAAAGAATGAGGACCAAATTGTACCTTATTTTGAAAGAGGGACGAAAACCAGAAACGACCAATAGTTTAGGGACTAAAAACATATTTAACCCTTAAAAGAACTAAAAACTAACAGAAAATAAATTACGAACTAAAAATAAACTTTAAAAAATTAGAAAGTCAAAATCTCTCTCTCTCCCTCCAAAAGAATAAAGTTGGAATTTTTTTCTTGGTAGGTGTGTACTTATGTACTTTTTTAGTTGATTTAGTATGGAATGTGTCGCAACCGGGATCGCGACGGGACGGCGACCATAATTTATTATGGAGTCGTCACCATAATTTATTATGGAAAAACTATGGAAAACCAGAAAATAAGACATGGCCTGCGAAAAGTAGATTTTTAAGTTCGGGAATCGGTTACGCATAAGAAAGGTGTTAGCACCCTATCGCGCCTGCCCATAGGCAGTACCTTTAATTAAATGTAAAAAGGTTGACGTGGTTTTTTTTTAAATGTTTAATTTTCCCTAAAAAAATAATATAAAGAAACTATTAAGAGACAAAAAAAATATTTTTTGTTTCATGAACTCGACAAGAATTGACCTTGGTCCTACGTACATCCATTTAATGGACAATCAGGGATCACGTAGTTCTTTATGTAGAAAAATGTTTGTGAGTTTGTTTGAAAATTATTATTGAATGATTTAGATTTTTGAAAAGTGAATCCGAAAAAGATTTGGTTTAACAAGATTGACATCTTTTTGAAGATTTTTGTATTTTTTATTTATTTAAGAATGGTGGGAAAAAGAAAGAAACCGGTCATAGGCCGACACATACTTATAAAAAAATTATAATTTAAAAAACATTATTTGAGTGTAGGAAAAAAACATACCTTTAGAAAAAAATTTCAGAGTAAAAAGAGAAAAAGAATGGTGTAGAGATGACATACCTTTTTAGCTTTCAGTACTCTCTTCTTTCTTCTTTGATGATTGTCGTTGACCGAACCGTGAGAACCTATTTTTTTTTCTATACTCTCTTTCTATTATTTCTGCATGTTTCTCTCTATCTTTTTTTCGTCCTCTTTTTCTATGGCAGAGTGCGTATTTATATACACACGTTATAATATTGTGGAAATCTTGCCTTAATTGTGAATTAATTGACAATAAAACAAAATAGGAAAAGAAATGGTCATGGTTGCAAGAAAACAAATTAAATAATGTTCAAAACAATGATTATCATTATTGTCAGAAAATCATATTTTCCTCTTTAAAAACAACTGATACAACAAATTATATTAATATACTATTTTAGTTATTGTTTATAATTATTAGCATAATATTAATTCAAATTATTACCATATTAAACTAACATTTCAAAAATATTTTATCCCTTTTTACCCACCATTAATTATTATTATCTTATTTTTTATTATTTTTTAAATATTTACTTACCCGGACGAAATTGGGTGTTGACAGAATGTATGGACATAGTAGTGAAGTGTTGATGTGGCTAAAGGGATGCATGAATTGTATTTTGTTGACTTTGTGTTGGTCAATTTTGCTACCATGTGAATGTGTTAGTTTTATTTTTTGCTTAATATATCTTTGGAACAATGATTCTTATCACACCTCATCTCATCAATAACGTTGCATTGTACACAATTATTTCCCTTTTTGTCAACGTGAATCTTAATATTTTTCCCAGTCAGCCTAAATGGAATACACTTTATAACAGTACAAACTAATTAAAGTAGCAATCCTTAAAATTGTCCTAAAGCTTGTTCTTTAAAATTGTCCTAAAGCTTGTTCCTCCTGTATTTGAACCAACAATGTATGACCACTCAGCTGGTTATGAACCAAGCCACGATCAGGATAAACTAAATATAATATTTATAAATATATTTTTAAGGAAAAAGGCAGTTAATGAATTAATTCTGATTATCAATCTTTATTACAATATTATTATGCAAAATTACTGTTTTGAGTAGGAGACTTCAACCTCTTACCCGAAACAAACAATAAAATTAAAATAAATTTAGAAATATTTATCTCATGTTTTAAGTCTGTATTTATTTTCATGTGTCACACCTGCAGCAAAAGTGTGATGATAAATTGGTCATCTCTTCTCGCGTTTGTTTTCATAGTTTCACGTTTATTTTTACAGTTTTGTTCTCGTGTTTGTTTTCATAGTTTTACGTTTATTTTTATAGTTTTGTGCGAATTTGGGGATGTAAATTTGCATGACAAAAGAGTTAATTCTTGCAACATATTAAAATAAAAAAATATTGTATTCCAATTTAAATTGTTTATCATAAATTAAAAATATAATTTACATGTTAAAAGTGTTTATTTCTTACAAATTTTAATTATAATATAATTTTATATGAAATATTTACTATAGAATTTATTTATATAAAAATGAATATCTATCACGTGATACATGAAGAATTACTAGTAAAAAGGTAAATAATTAAATACTTCTATGGTGACTGAATCAGCTTTAAAAAGCAAAGAATAAAATTAAAAAACATCCAACTGTTACAAAACTCACTGGTATGGTGAAAGGCAGAGTTTCTTGCTGATTCAATGCCAACTCAATCGATAATGAGTTTAATTAGGTTATACTTCCTAAATTTGATTGAGTTGGATTTGAACTAATCACTTAAAATATTTAAGCGAAAGCATTTGAGTCGGTCAATTTGGGTTCTTGCAAGTCATGCCAACTGAATGACCATATAAAATTGTTTTAGCAATGGATAAACATTAAACTTTTTCTTTAAGTCATATTCATAATTATAATGATTTTTATTTACTGATGTTACATTTCTTTTACCAATAGTATTTAAATCAAACATTAGCTAGATTTATACAATAAATAACGCTGAAGGTGGCTAAACGATTGTATCACTCTTTTGGACTTTTCCCAGTTAAATTACAACTTAATATTTACTGAACAAAATATTGTTCCCTAGACAAATGTAGAACTGATTTTCTACACATTTATTCAAAATTTTATATATAGTAAACCTTGGGCACTATAAATAAGAAAGAATTGAGAGAAAATATAGAAGATGTGTAAAGTATACTCATCTGACTATGTGCAGGCAGCCCAGAGATTTAGCTATCTATCAGACAAGATTGACTCACTCCATGAAAGTAGGAGATCCCTCACAACTGTTGGTAAGTCTGCACAGTTTTGGTAGATTAATTGTGTTAAAAGATATAGTCCAGTCTTCAAAGAATTTTTTTCATACAATTTTTTATCAGGCTTTCGTGAGTTTGTTCATACAGTTTATCTACCATGACTTTTACATGTTTACAACGTAAATCTTTTATCACATTGTCATGGTAAGTTTGTTGACCTTTAAAATGAGCATCTCAAAAACTTTTTACCATAATTTCCGATAGGTTGAGAGTGAAATCTTAACAATGGTGCAAAGAAATTAAATTTATTCTCATGTCCCTTTAAATATCACGACAAAAAACTACGAGATCAATGAGGGAGCACTTGATAAAATCGTTATATTTTTTAGACATAATTAAAGTTGAATTAAGTCAATTTTTTCAAGTTTCACTAGATCTTACCTCTAGCTACTTCTACGGCCACAGAAGGGATGTCTATCTGATCTTCAACCAACCTATACACATCGACAAGCTGTATAGAATACGAGTCAGAATTCTCCAGAACAAAATTAAGGACCTTTAAGGAAGTGGAAAGGGTCATACTATTAATACAAACCTCTTCAATATGAAGCTTTGAATCCTCAGTCAAAGCAAGAAGAAGCTGTCTACGTATTCCTTCATCAACAAAGAAGAGGCGAGCTCCATCTTTGATTGTGTCAGTGAGGTCCAATTTTCTTTCAACTTTCAAGTCCCTCTGGATTTGCCTGTATGGAGGTGCCTCTAATGAGTATTACTGAATGACTTAAAAGTAAAACAAACATGCGTGTTTTTTTGCCAATGATAATGTTTTAAGAAATACGAACGTGTCTTTCACTTGCAATGCTGGATTGTTACTCATTTTCGCCACATTTTCCTTTGCAAGAACAATAAGGTTTTCAAGCCGTTTCCACTGGAAAAGACCATCTTTGAATAGAACCTGAAACAACAAAGTATATCAAGTGAGGAGCAACATAAGTTTACAATTACATAGCAAGTATGATTTAGTATTCAGCCTTAGAACAAGACAGAATCTCAAAAATACTTTGAATGGAATCTGGATTAATTATTGTCGCTACTTAATACTTGCTAAAGATATCTCTTAGACAGTGTACTGAAAATTTCACATAGAGGTCCTGAGTGCTTTGACCCTGGTAGCAGAGAGAGGGAAGACAGAAAATGGACAGAACGTTGCCGCAAAACATGCTTCTAGCATAGCTTACAGAATTGTATTAACATTTAAACAAAAAGGTGGAAAAAGAAAGACTTATTGATTCTGTTCATATATATTATGCGGTTAGATCCATAAAAAGGATAAAGTTAGTATTTCTCACTCAGACACTGACTGAAAGAAAATTTCACATAGGAGTCTGCTGTGCTTTGACCTAGGTAGCAGAGGGAAGAGAGAAAATGGACAGAACTTTACAGCAAATCAAGCTTCTAGCATAGCTGACCCAATTGTATTAACATTTAAAGAGAAGGGTAAAAAAACATAAAGATTTATTGATCCCATTCCTATATATTATGCCGATAGATACATAAAAATGTAAACTTGGTATTTCTCTCTTTTGCACTATCAAGGCAAGGGTTGCAAATCAGCGTCCGACGGCATATCCACCATAGAGGCTAGAGTAGCTAAAGCATCTTAAAAACAGTTTTGATCTCGTGGTAGGTAGTGGAACTCAACATCTTCGAATCGGGATACCACGGATTCTAGATACTTATGGTACGGCTGTAACTTCGAATCAAGAGTCCTATACTTCCCTTTGATTTGACTAGTGATCAAGGTAAAATATCTTCCAGTAGATCAGCGGGCATTCATACCTGGCTAGCTAACCTATTTCATTCTGTCCATCTAGGTAGTTCATCATAGCATGGGTGTAACAGAGAATACAATACAGATTCACTATTGCATAAGCCAATATAACAATATCACCTTTCACCACTTAACACAGATGATGTAAGATACCAGACTAATGACACCAAAAGACATTATGCCAGTGTACAAATCTAGCTATCTCCATCAAAATTAAACCCATCGTGCCTAACTAGCATTTTCTCCAGTGGCCATTATAAAGCAATATCGTTTACTTATGAATACAAAAATATAGAAATTAAATTGGTTTTACTTCATGGAAGTATGTCACTATGGGGCCCCTTTGTCATCTGTCATCTCCAACCTTCTTACCCCATATGATAATTGAAATTGTTTCAAAATTTTAAATATAAATTGGCACACAAATTTTAAATATAAATTGGCACAAATTAACTATGAGGATTGTAAATTATTCAGAATAAAATTTATGTGCATAAAAGTTTCTGCGTTTTGAACATAATTACTAACCTGTATGAGGCGTTCACGTAGAGCTGGATTTGGGTCAGTCAATAGTCGCTTAGCCACATAAGGATAGGCAACCTATTTGAAATACTGGTGATCATATTAGACTGGAAAATAAGGTATCATAAGGGACAACAGTTTTGACAGTTTCTCAAACTTGTTCGTTTACAATAATGAATCACAAAAGTATTTAGAACTTTATTATTTTTTATACCATATAATACAGCTTCCTTTCTTCTAATGCAACTTAAAAAAAGTTGCCTTCTAAAAATAAGTAGCACGCAGTTATCAAATGAACTTAAAATCTGGACAAGTCATAAAAATGGAGTCTTTACCTCAAGAAATTTGAAGTCAGGTTTCAGCGTAAAACAGATGCCTTCTTGGGTCAGTAAGGATCGAATTACAAGTGAAAACCTTTCTGGAATTCGAATGGGATAATTGTAAACCAACTGGTTAAACTTTCCTGCAGTGTATTTCATTAAAATTTGATCAGGGCGTGAAAAAATTGAAGTCTAAATGCAAATAACGTGTTCCTAGATTACAAGAAATTTGAAACACCAAACTAAATCACAATAGAGATGTTTGAGTGCATATTTGGTTTAACGTTCAAACAAACTAAATGTGGATCCACAATGATATATATATATATATATATATATATATATATATATATATATATATATATATATATATATGCCAAACCAAACATGTACTTCAGAATAAATAAAAAGTCACTAGTTTGTTATCCTATATAAGAGAAGAGATTTAGTCCTCCATAAATATGTTGACAACCTCCATAAATTCCACTGAGGGAAAATGTGGCATTAAGAGATAAGAATAAGATGGAACGACATAGCCAAACAACTTGCAACTACGAGTCCATACAATTTCTTCATGCTCCGACAGAATTCATTGTGGCTTTTTACTTTAACAACCCCATTCAACAACACAAGAAAATTCACCCAAATTAGAAAATTTATTTCGTCAAGCATTGGAAGTTAGATCAAATGGTCACATTATAGTAATTGTTATTTATATTAAATAATCAAGGAAAATGCCTACCAGTGACACTACGAAAATTAAAATCTGACAGTCCTTTTCCTGCAGAGTTCTGCCAAATTGCTTCCAAAGCAGGAATTATAGGAGTGACATCAGTTCCTGGTGACAGGAAGCCTAATCTGGTGAAATCATTAGCCATTTCAGCATAATCCTCATTCACAGCGTGGACAACAGCATCAATTAAAATCTGTTTATTTTGCTGAAGAAATGGAAGCAGATCAACATGTTGTCAGCCACAAAAAAAAGTATGAAAAGAATCAGACAAAATTCCATGCTCAAGATTATAATGAAAGCCATCCTAAAGGCAAAATATTTTCCATTTGCATAATAGATCCTTAAAGGGGAAGTGGAAAAGAAAATGAAAGAAGTAGGAAATAAGGATGTTTAAATTGACTGAAATAGTTATAGTAGACGTGATTGATGTAATAAAATAAATTTTTGGTATATATTTTAAATAATAATTTGTAAAATAAATTTTTGGTATATATTTTAAATAATAATTTGTAAAATAAATTTTTAAAAATAATTTTTAAAATATCAATTAGAGCTAAAATAAATTTTAAATTAAAATAAAAATTATTATCAAATCAAAAGTTACATTTCAAAAAAACAATTATTTATTTATTTACTTATAATTTTAGTATTTTTATTTTAATTATTTTTTTTATAATATATATGTGTGTGTGTGTATATGAGTGTGTCTGAATAAAATATTAAATTATTTCATTTTATTTATTGTTGTAATGTTTTTATTCTAATTATTACTATACTATAGAAACATAAACTTATAAAAAATTAAATTATTTTATTTTAATTATTTATTTTATAATACTATAAAAGTATAATAATAATAAAATATAATCAGAAAACAAAATTGACAGCGCAGAAAGTTTAAGGTTTGATATTCTTTTCGTTATTTGGTTTTTGCCCTTTCCCTCTAAATACATCTTGGTGAACAGAAAATCAACCGAAGCAAACATAAGGTAAATGTGTACCACTAGGGGTATGTGCAACAGTACAGTTGGGCTCCATAAACATATTCTCACAAACCCTTCTCATGTAACCAAAAACAGAAGCATTGAAACTTGTCAAAATATAAAAACACCCTCATAAAAGGAATATCTATCAATATTGTGCACTACACATGTCAAAAGCCATAGGGAAAAGCACGTAGTTTATAGTTGTATTTGTACTTTATTAAGGTATAGGATGTTGCTAGGCAAGGATCTTCAATTGATTGCAACTTATGCTTCTGGGGTTAATTCATTTAAGTTTGAAGCACTCACAAGACAGAAATTAATCAATTAGTCCTGTTGTTACGTAATGCAACAGTAGATATTAGAGCCGAAATTATTGCTTATTTTTCTTTCATGAAAGAATATTGAACGGGATTTATTAGACATAATGATGTATTTCATTGGTAGAGCAGAGCATTCATTGTATTTTATTTTGCCTTCATAGAATAATATATAATCCCTTGACTTTCATCTTTCTCTCTCTCTAATATACATTTTACATTTATTAAAAAAACGAAATCTGCAATAAAATCTGTTCTACTTGAAGGAAAGTTATTGACTTTCACGCGAATGTTAAATCAGGATAAATTTGAGAACTATTAATTTCTTTCAAAGATATAACAAATCCATTATTTGTCCCGCATTCAAGTTAGACCATTAAACAATGCAGCATAAAACTATGTATAGGGGGCCCCTAATCCTATAATGGAACAAAATCAAATGAAAAGGCACAGGCAGTATGAAAATCTTTTAAAAAATTTGGTAATTATATCATTAGCTACTTCACCTTAAAGGTCTTTCACTCTGCTGCAAAATCAGATAATATAGCTCATGATGTTAAATTACTATTTTTAACTCAATATTCAAAGACAAGAAAAAAAATAAAAAAGGACTGTATGGAGGTCACTGTGGGGGAATGGGGGAAGTATAGAGAAAAGAAAATATTAACACGATTTTACAGCAGTTTTGCATCAAGACAAATGATATTCTTCTCTCACATCAGAGAAACGTAAGGGAGATCATATTCATTACAAAAAAATAACATGTACCGGAAACATGTGGGTTTAAACTAACATGTATGACAGCTTTAGGCATTTGATGCAATGACAAACATTATCAGAGATGAACAATAAACAACGGCATGGTTTATTACTCCACCTACTTTTGTGTGACCTAAATCCACACTCGTGTTATGGATGAATGCAACTAAACATTTCATTATATGCCATTATTTTGTAGCACACCAAAACAGTAATTGATTGATCAGAGAGTGAAAAAAGTAATGGTCATTGCCCTACATGCTTGCCATATGAAGAATTACCTGACTGAGAACAGCGACATTGCCAAAGTCCACATATGCAATTCGCCCATCACGCATGGCAAAAATATTTCCAGGGTGAGGGTCTCCATGAAATAGTCCAAATTCCAACAATTGTCGTAGGGCAGCACTCACTCCAATTGTTAAAAATCCATCTACATCAATACCAGCTTCTTTGATAGCCTGATTCACGGGAGAATTATTATCCACGAGACAACAAACGATGCTACTTCAAAAAGATACAACATATAGTATTATCATCCCTAATCGAAATAAACAAACCTGTGGATTGGTGCACCTGATACCATCAATCCATTCCATTACCAGTACACGAGGACCAGAAAATTGTTTGTAAACCCTGGGAATTTTGACGGTAGGGTCATTTTTAAAATTCTCCAGGAAGTCTTCAAGATTTCGGGCCTCCTGAAATAGATAGAGAACTCGGTAAATTTGTTTAGAACAAATATAAAGTGAAAGACACTAAAAATGCCAAGAAACACATATTGGGTGCATTGATGAGTTCAAAGCACCCCATTAAACTACCATGACAAACTCAAGGCAGTACATAAAGTTACCAGGGTGTAATCAAGCTCTTCCAAAAGCTTTTCACCAAATTCATCAACAATCAGCTCAGCATTACATCCCAGCTTCTGTATACTGATGCCATTTAAGAATGAAGCCAGAGTGCGGAATAAGAAAAGATCCCGATATATAATGGGCTCTATCCCAGGCCTCTGAACCTGCAAGAACATAAATGTCTTCAGAAGTTGATTTAATATTGATCTAAAACTTCATGTTTTCCCCTTCGTTTATATTTTAGCAATACATTTGAGCACTTTAATTATAAAACCCATATAAATATTTCAGTTAAAGCCATATTTGACAACAGAAATTAATAAAATACGAAAACAAGTGGAAACTCAAGAAGAAAAAGTCATAAATCATACATCACTAATTGCTAAATATTGACAAAGAGTCAAATACAATTGAAAATTAAAAAGAAAGAAATAAAGTCTACTGGTTGGGAAAAGTATGGACAATAACAATGAATCAACCCAACAAAATAAACATGTAAAACTGTTGTAAACACAATGTTTTTAGCACAGAAGTCAGGTCACAGCAGGAAATTAAAGTGTTATAACGTAAAGGCAATGGCTTAGATGCAGCAAAAAGAAGATTAGCAAAATAATTTAGCGGATAATTTGAAAACTATTAGCTGATCAAACAATTTACATTAAAACTGAGTTATAATGCAAGGTGAGAAAAACAAAAACCTTGATAGCAACATCTTCACCAGTGGCACGCAATGTTGCTCGGTAAACTTGACCTAAACTTGCAGCTGCTATTGTCTCTGATGAGATTTTGCTGAAAACAGCTTCAAGGGGTTGACCCAGATCCTCCTCTATGATTCTGAAGGCAATCTAGGACATTTTTAGGTCATTCATCAGAATTATAATGTCCAAGTGACTATGGTATCTAAATGCTTAGCATAAATAAAATTAGAAAATACAGTTGATGCACAGTGGTAACTTTTACTTGATTGGGAAATGAAGGAACATCATCTTGAAGGATGCAGAGTTCATTCATATAATCTTCTCGAATGATATCTGGCCTGTTTGCAAGGACCTGTCAAACAAACGATATCAACTACCTAAACTACCCCTTGCTGGCATGAGAACAAAACTAAGAAACACACCTGACCAGCTTTAATGAAGGAAGGCCCCAGATCACACAAGAGGTTCCTAAGCTGTCGAGCACGATATGGAACAACCTCTTCATCCCTTCCAACCAAGAAATCATACACCAAATTAGACCAGTACAAGCCCAGATTCCAAACTATCTCCACTCCCCGCAACATAAGTGACAAAGTGGATCCTCTTGATTCCAACACATTATTCCTCACCTATAAACCACAAGGAAAATGTCATCAAATTTAAGTACCTTTAAATTAGAAATAATCATCCAGCATACTGGCATGCTTTTTTTTCTTTCTCTGGCTTCGAAAAGCTACCATCCCTCTGCAAAACGGGATACTGAACCCCATTTATGACAAAACCTATGTCCATTTTATAGTAGCATGCATAACATACTTGTCAGTTGTCATGCAGATATCTGAAGTTTAACATCTTATGCCATACAATATAGTCTAAAATAAATTACTTTAACACCTGCTAAGTTAGGCAAATACCCCTTTTATTTGGATTTGTATTCTCAAACAATGTTTTAAATCCCAAATAGCTGCGCACACACTGAATTATTTTATAATTTACATGTTGTATAATATATACATAAAAATTCCAAAAAATGACAAAAGTTACTTAAAAACATTTGTTATTAACAATAAAAAGTCATAGGTGTCTCAAACAATACATACAAGGAAATGCCAGTAAAAGTCAAATACAAGATTCTTAGATAGGAAATATAAGTCATAATCTTCAAATCCAAGTCCTCTATCAATTTCATTATCATTTACTTGTATAATATTTCAATTTTGGAAATTAAAATCCCAAAATAGGCTTCCAAAAAAACCCTGATGTCCCTGTTCTGAGGTATTTCTTGGAATCAATACATGGTACCACTACACTAAACCGCTATGCTACAGAAGCCCCCTGTAGTGGGCAGGGCCAACTCTGCACCTCTATATGCGTTATTTAAAACCTTGTTCTAAAAAGAATGAAAAAGGGTGTAATTAATAGGGAAAACAGGTGCAAAGTTGACATTCATATGGATAAGATAAATAAATAATAAGAATCTACCCCGTTGATTAGGGGTTGTCATTTCCGCTTTATAACGTGCCCTTTAACCATCTAAATCCAAGGCCTCAGGGCACTAAAATAAAACAATTCTGTCTAGCACCCAAACAACTAAACTAAAAACTTTTACAAAATGCAAAAGGTATGCAGAGGCATCACTATCAGAAGGGAGATCCCAACGAAGCTAGCACCTCCAACTCTATGAATCATGGCATTAAATAAGCATTCCTAAAATTAGGTTACTTTGAACCAGTTGCAACTGATTCCTGGACTGTAACTGATTGTAAAGGGTCACTCGTCCAAAGACACAAATGTAATTTAAGCGTCGCATACATTGAGTAATAGATGCACGCGTCCATTTAAATTCTAAAATTACAAAAAAAAAAATACCCTAAGAAATAATCATGACAGTATTTTATCACATGACCTTACCAAACAGTTTAAATTCATGAAGTTATGAAAAATAAGGCGAGCAATGACAGATTTTTAATAACTTTACTGCTATATTTTTGTGACTAATTAAACATGTGTTGGTAAGTTGGATGACAATGTTGATTGCTAACATGGCTAAATATTGTATAGGGAGCAACTTTTGGAATTGAGTTAAACTCAAATCAAAATAATTAAGATAGTCTCAGTGGTTAGTGTTAGGCCTATCAGAACAACCGTTATTAACTCGTAATTGGACCACATACACATGTCTAGTCTTGCAAACTTCACGATAAAAATGTCCGGTACCGAGCATAAAAATCCCACATTAACCAGTTCAACTCCTGGACTAGGTTTTAAAATTGAATCAGGTCAAACCCAAATTATAAAAGACTGGTTTAATGAATAGACCAGATACAACCCAAGTTGCAAATGAAACAAAAAAGGCGGAATCAGCGATGCGTGCCATAGATGCTTCAAAACTAAAGGCATGTCTGGAGACCAATTTGATCATGTTGAAAGGAAGTTTTAGGCTATGTTCGGATTAAAGTTTGAAAAATACATTTACAAATTCAAATGCAGCAAATGAAGGAGAAATGAGTTAATTTGAGAGTAGATAAAATACGGCTGCAGTCTCCCGACTTTAATTCAAACATGCACCTAAACTTTCCAGCGATGACACGGGTTTAGTTCATCCTAACTGATATCCAAACACACTAAAACGACGACGAGACACTTAAAACACATGCACAGAGAGAGAGGCTTAATGCGTACGTACGATCTCGGGCGAGTACTTGCGGAAAGGGATGCAGACGCCACGCTCGATATCGAGCTGCTCCAGCGCAGTGCTGGTCACTCCCTGAAGAGCCCTCGAAACGGCGCCGTTCGTCGCGGCGGAACTCGAAATCCGCACGCGCCGCGCCCTTTTCGTCCGCTGAAGCGCAGATGGAGCAGACAAATTCAAGGTTCGCGGCAGCAAGAGCAGAGTGTCGCGACGGAGAAGGTGGGGAACCGTGCACGAGGAGCTCGCGTAGATGGAATCCATGGATGAGGGAAATTGAAACCCTAAATCGAATCTGAAATCCTTAAATTTGGAGCATTTGCAAGTGATCAGAGAGTTGAGATTTCAGAGTCAATGAAGAACCGAATTGAGCTGAAACGTTGGTTTTCCATTAAAATACGCATGTAGCAAGAGAATGTGGTGTTGCCAAGAAGAGAACAAAAACACTTTGAGAGCTGTGTGGTCCACGTGGCACAACCAAACACAACCACATCCACCATTTTTTTCTTTGAAGGGAAAGTGTAAATTTATGTGGACACTTTTTGAGCTGAGTTGGCTACTTATCTCGCTATATTTTTTAGTTTTGATCATTTTCATTTATGTAACTAGTGGGACAGGGAAGGTGATAAAACTAGGTTACCGCAATGGTCTTCTTGGATTAGATTTGGATCCGAACTTATCAACCTTTTATAATATATGTGTGGGTTATTCAAATTTGACTTTTAGAAGACCAATATTTAAAATAATAATATTTTTTAAAAATTAAAATAAATTAAATAACTTAACATAATTCGGTAAAAAAATTCAAAAACAAAATTATTATACCAAAAATAAAATTTAAACGTTTTGAATAACTTAATTTGTAAAATTTAATAATTAAAATAACTATATAACCCTTACAAACTACTAGAGATTAAGAATTTAAAAGTTTAACTAGATTTTCTAAGATATTCTCAATCTAACATCAAAGTTGTAGCCTAGTAGCTACTTGATTTCATCTATAAGAAGTATGGTTACATATATTTGTATTTAATTATCAGTTTGTTTGCAATTTAAGATTTGCATAACAATAAGAAGACCTCAGTATAAAAAAAGAAGGAGAAAGATAAAAAAGATATATGTTTATTACGTTAAGATCATCTACAAATTAAACTCTCAAACAACTCAAGTTTTGAAGTTTAAAAAAAAACATTAAACGAAATATTTCTTTAAATGAAAGTTTGGTTTAAAAGAAACAACGTCTAACAGAAAAATATTTTGAATTTCTTTTATAGACAAAAACAAACTTATGATAACGTTTTCTATACTATATTGTGTGATGAACAAAGTTTTATAAACATTGCCTAATGAAAAAAAAGTGTATTTATTAAAGAATCATCTAACAGATTATATGTGTAACAAATAGCGTTTCACAAACTGCGTACAAACGTCTAAACAGCCAACGTCTTACAAGACAATGTTTTACAAACAGAAGCATTTATCTCATTATTAACAGTGAAGCTTAAAAGTATGTTTTATTCAAAACAGTGTTAATTCAAACAAGCATCTCACAAAATGTATCGTCTAACAAAAGTCCGCTAAACACTGCATATCTCAAATAGCTTTTGATAAATCATCTAATGTTTTACACCATTTGATGATCATATGTTTTTTTTCTAAATGATGCATTTATTAATGAATTGATAAATGATAAAATGTTTTGAATATGCAATACAACTAAACGTTCATTAACGTTCAAAATATTTAATGCATATACGATAAAGTGCTTTGATACTTGTATACCTTGTTCTTGATATTTGTGTATATCACAAAAGTACAAGACTTTATCAGAATCACTGCACCTAAAAAAAGACGTTGAGAGATATGAAGAACATTCTATGAATGTTTCCCTTGAAGACCTATGCTTTGACGTATCATACAAGCTACGTTTTGACAAAAGTTATGGTAACGCATTGTACCTCTGCAAAGTAGACTTGAGTGTGATTTCTCACCTAAAAATGCTAACAGCTCTAAATGAAATAAACCTCTGTCTAACGATAATCTCTTAAAAAAAGCTATAAATATATGAAACCTTGAAGAGAAGAAAAGAAAGATAGTAGAGTGATAGTTTGAACTCTAAAACAAACTTGATGTTAGTATGCTCTTATATCATCTTAATCCATATTCTCTAAAAGAGAAAATCCTTAACAATATCATTGATTTCATTATATTGATTTTACACTCTCTTTGAGAGTTACCAATATGTATATGCTTATAACACTGATTATGTTATACATTATGAAGAGAATTAAAACAAATGGTGTTTAACTCAGTTGAGTTAAACAATCTAGACAGTTTGTCTATGGTTGAACAAAAAGTGGTTAGAATACTTGTATACTAAAAGTGGTTAAACTTAGACTAGTCGTATTGACTAGGTGAACCAGGAGTGGTGCTAATACTCGTTGTAAACCTGGAGAGGTAAAACTCATGTAATCTTCATAAAGATTAATGGAACCCCTTATGAGTTCTTAAGGGAGAACTAGACGTAGCTCAGGTTGAGTGAATTGGTATAAAATCTATGTTTTATTACTTTGCATTTTAAAAACATTTTCCTTTAAACACCCTTCATAAAAACCAACTTTTAAACATATTATTTAAATCATCTATCTTTTGAGAATCTATTAGACGTTGCTTTGTGAAAAGTTTTAAGACATTATTCACCTCTCTCTAGAGTTTTTCTGTGATTTCAGGTGGTATTAGAGCTAACCTCGAGGGTTAGTTCTGAATAGGACTTGAGAAAATTATCCAGATCGCAATGGAAAGTGAAGGATATGTCATCAATCATCCTCCTCTATTAAGGAAAGAAAAAATCATCTTTGGAAACAAAGAATGATTACATTCCTTGAATCATGTCATGTTGACATGTGGGATATTGTGAAAGATGAAAATTTCATACCTCTAAATAGAGAAAGAATGCCCACAACCAAAAGCTCTTGTTCAAAAGATCAAAAAACAAGGAATCTCCTGAACTTCAAAGCCAAAAATATTCTAACGTGTGCTTTATGTGAAGATATCTATGAAAAGATACAATAATGCAAAAGTGTTAAAGATGTGTGGGATGCACTGTTTGCCACATATGAGGAAGATAAAAGGAACAAAGCAGATAAGGCAGTAAACATCTTAGAATATCCAAGCTCATATGAAGATGAAGTTAAAGAAGTCAATACATGCATAATGGTTGATCCAACGTGTGATACGTCAGACGACTCCACTAGTACAAAAATCACGTATAACGTCGAATATTTTGGACTTTTAACGGCAAAATCGCGAATGACGTCATATCAGTCGACGTTAAATTGATGTTGACTTTAAAAAATTTGACATTAAATTAACGTCAGATTTTCTCAATATAGGACGTTAACGTTAACGTCGAATTTTGTCAATATTTGACATTAATCAATTTTTTTAATTAATTGTGATATTTTTTTACAACTCTACGAAACTTAAAAAGCATAAAAACAATAAATTTCAGTTTTTGGTATTTTATAAAGCATGAACTATGAACGTGTAGTGTAGTATTAACAACAAACAATAATAACCAACAACAAACAAGTTCAATCAAATAACAACAAACAAGTTCAACCAAACAACAACACAAACAAGTTCAACAAAAAAAACAACAAACAAGTTCAATACATAAGTTCTTCAAAACGAAAACGAAAACTAACCTTCAAAAGGTGGGTTCATTAGAATAAAGTTTTGTCACCAGTGAAAGAGAAAGTAGAATGCGCCTATGAAGGACAAGAGCACGAAAATAATCGGTTAAAACAAAAAAAGTCATACCTAAAGTAGTTAATTAACATGCATTTGTATCAAATGAAAGAAAAATTACATGTGATGCTCGTCAAATTTCGTTCGAGAAAAGTTTGAGAAGAGAAGAGGGTATCGCGCGTTAAGATAAAGTGAATGAATTTTCAATCTTTCGCTCAAATTTTTATTGAATTCACTAACCTTTTGACGTCGAATTTAAAGGGCATTCAACGTTTTATATCATTTTACGTCGAATTACAATTATAAACGACGTTTAATAATTGCACTTTTTTACAAAAATGTCACCGCTCATTTTTAACGTTGGTTATTTAATGGTTGGACGTTGAACGCATGACGTTATATGTTGTTTTTGTACTAGTGCTCTGACGATGGAGTAGACTTTAATGATATCCACTCTATTATTAAAGCATATGACAAATTAATGTTTAATTCTTCTAAGTTAGCTAATGTATATTAAAAATTGAGAAAACAAGATAAAAATGTGTCAAAGGAAAAAACCATTTTGAAAAATGATTTAAATTGTCAAAAGACGATATGATGTGTTTGCGAGTAACTTAGAAGGAAGATTTAATGTTTTAAAGCTATAAAATAAAAATCTCATTTTAGATAATGAAAAAGCTTAAAGAAAACACTAAACGCGTTGAACTTCAGCAAAAAAATGACACTTTAATCAAAGTGTTAAACAAAACCTATAAAGGAAACAAATGTTTAAAGGTATTAATAAACAATAACAAATGTCCTTTGGATAAAATAAGATTATGATTTAACGAAATAAACTTGTTGATCAATCGTGTTTATCAAAATTTATTAAATTTGTTAAGGCTGAGAAGAAAACTTTCAATGATAAGTCTAATTCTGAAAAGAAAAGGAAAAGCAAAAGTAACAAGGTTGGACCCAACTATAGATGGGTATCAAAGAAACAAATTATCTCTCTTGCAAATTTAATGGAGGATAAAAGATAAACTCTTATCATGATGCCAAGACAATGGATATTGACTTATCACAAAGGGAGAAAGGTTTATATCCTAAGACTTGAGGAAGAAAAAAGAAAGAACCAACAAGATTCGAGGAAGACCACAAGAGAACATGCACTAGAAAGATAAGTATAAACATCCCTCCATTTATTGATCACACGTAGCATCTAACATAAAATATCATAAGACATATCGTCTAATGATATCATGCTTAATTGTATGGTCTGAGACACATCGTTTGAAGATACACCACATTGCATGCATAACATATAAGGAATATTGTCTAAGACATCATAATGTTACATTGTCTAAGATAAATCGTCTATGGACATTGCAATCATGGATAAGGTCATATGTACAAAGTCCAACTAGGTGGCCCATTAAAGATCATCTAGGAAAAACATAAATTCAAAATTGACATGTTAGCATAACAATACATGCCACATTTAATATACCATGATTACTCTTAAAACCTTGACTATTCGAATTCCAAGAAACCACATTTATTCATTACACAAATATTCGCCAAGAAAACTAAAAGTCTTTGTGCCCTTAAAGTTATCTCTGAAATCATGTGCCCTCTTACTCTCACTTCCAAGCATTCTCCCTCAGAACCCTAAAAGCTCTAAAACTTCCAAAAACACTTACCTTCTACCATGATCACCAATCTGAACTAAGAAGTTTCCATCATCATTGAAGATGTTTATGATGTTGCTTGTAGAGTCTCGATTGTTGGTCCAACAAAAGACAAATCAACAAGGCTCTACCTTTAACACTAGGTTAATCTTTAGGAGCTTAAGAGTATGGCTATGATGTTCTCAGTGTGGCATCCACAACTACTTTGATTGGGATACCCACCGACTGACAAAGTTGGTCGTACAATTTTGGAACAACTTGTAATTTCAACCAAATGACCTTGTCTCGAAGGTCATTAAACAAGAGGTTATGGTCAATCTCCAAACTATTGTTGTTGCCATACAATTATGCTCCTTAATTGCTTAAAATGTTGAAAACTTTATAATTAGTTTTCAAAATTCAATTAAAATAATTGATTATATGTTTCATACAATCAATAAAAGGGTAATTTTTTATTTTAAATAAGTGTTTTAAAAACTTTATAAATAGACATTCAGTCTCAATCTTTGGAGTAATTTTGCAATTATTTTGACCGAATTATATTAAAATTAACAAAGTTGTTTCATATTTTCAAAAGTATTTTCTATCTTCAAATAATCAAAGTTGTGTTGAGTTATAAAATCTTTATGATGATTTTATTGTCTTGACAAACTCTTTTTGATTTGTTATCATTTATTTGTTTCAATGTTATCTTGTGGTAGTTGTATTAAGAATTGATAAATCATATATCTTTTTTAAAAGTTGATGCAGGCTGATATCTTTTTGAAAATGATATCTTCTTGGGTGTTTCAACATTCAACATTGATTGTTGTATTGAATTTGTAATTATTGTTTGCTTTCCACATACTCCATTTGATAGTAGAACAATTTTTTCAAAGAGTGAGAAACTAAGGATTGAATATCAATATTTTATGCAATATTTTTTATTATTATCAAAAAGACACATTAATATTAAGTCTATTATCAAAAGACACATTAATTATTGATTGTATTTATTTTGTAGCATTTTTTCTCATACAAAGTAATTTTGGTTTTTTATAACGAAAATGAATTAAAAACATAAAACAAAGATTGAAAAATATAAAATAAGAAGATAAAAAAGTCAATTTACAAATTGAAACTCCATACAATTCATCTTATCATAATTATCTAAAAATTTAGATATAAATTGAAACAATTAACCAATTAAGTTAATCAAATTAAAATATCATTTAATCTAATTTTTACCTAATTATCAAATCAAGATTCAATTGATTTCTAAAAATAAACAAATTAGATTACAATCACAAAATAAATTTAAATTAGAAAAAAGAAGAACAATCTCATAGCATCAATTGATTGATGCAAATTTTAATCTGATTTGTATATCTTGAATTCATAAATTAGTTTTCAGTAATTACTTTTCCATATATAAAGAAATAATATCACAACAAGAGACAAAAAATGAAATAACAATTCTAAATTTGAGAGAAAAGGAAAGAAAAAAAAAACAACTTTTAAAATTATAAAATTAAACAAATGATTTATGTCTAAATGTTTAGATTAAATTTAAGCTGTATATGACATAAGTCTATAGAAGGAATCTAATGAAGTCCATAACTTCAAATACAAAACTTCACCTTAATACAAGAAAAATCAAACACATATAAGTTATTTTATAGAAATTCAACAAATTTGTCTAAACTTTCAAAATTTATAAACGAGACTTCAAATCCAATAACTAATATATGCATTTTCAGTCCTTTAAAAATGTAGATTTCAATGTAACTAAAACCAACAAATAAAATAACATTTAAAAATAATAATTAAGACGGTATTTATCTGGCTCAAAAAATATGTTAATATTGCTAACACTATTCACCTGATATGGTTAATAATGTTTAAAAATATATTTATTAGCTTAATTATGGTATATTAACAAAATATGTGATAAAATATTAGTAGTTTGATTATATTTTATATATTCTTAATATTATATATCAACATAATATAATATATTTTATTAGTTTATATTATCTTTTATTATTACTAAGTATAGGATATATCATTAAGTTATTATTATTATTATTTTATTATTATTATTATTATTATTATTATTATTATTATTATTATTGATATTATGATTTTTTTTGTAACTGATGTCTTAAGGACTTATAAACATTATTATTATCGATATTATGATATTTTTTAACTGATGTCTTAAGGACTTATAAACATTATAAATACATGTTATATTTTTAAGGAATAATATTCATTTTCACACACTCGTATGAACTCAAACTTTTTTATTAATTTGTAAATTAGAGAATTTTTTGTAGATGAATATTTTGTTTATGTTTCTATAATCAAGAACATTCATGAAAATTTTCAAGCCATTCAAATCCCTTCACAAATTAAAAATAATTATATTCAATTCAATTTATTACAACTAAAATAAAATTGATTTATATTAATTATTTTTTAAATAATATTTAAAAGATATTGATGTGAATTTTATTAAATATCCTCTTCATAATAAACAAGTCACTTTAGAAAAGGAGTTATTTAAGTAAACTATTAATTAAAATGATTTATATTTTTTAAAGAATATAGTTAAGCCTTTAATTAATTTTATTTCTTAAATTTCTTAGAAAACAAACGGGGAGGGTTCGGAGCTGAAAGTTGAAACCCTATACGGCGGGAAAAGAAAAAGGGAAACGTCGTTGGCGGGAATCAAAATAAAAAACAACACGCAATTTTGGTTAATTCATTCAAAGCATAACATAACCCACAACACATATCATCAACTGTTTCGCTTCCCTCTATTTCTAGGGTTTCGAAGATGTTCTCCAGCTCCCAATTCGATGCCACCGCCGGCTTCTCCGGCGGCGGATTTATGTCCTCTCAGCCGTCTAACTTCAACGATTCATCTTCCGCACCGCCAAAAGTATGCAATCGATCTCTTTTTTGTAATTTTCCATTTCTCTGCAAAATAGAAACCACCAAACAAAGCACGCACGCACTCAGGATAATTTATTTTGTGAGAAATGAGTCGAACGCGTTGGTGTTAACCTAATTTCAGTAGTTGCAACTAATTTTGTTTTTCGTTTTGAAAGCGAAACACTGTGCTCTACTAACTGTGTTGTGTGTTTCGGTCGTTAAAGAGTCGCGAAACTCAGGGTTTGGTGCCGGTGACGGTGAAGCAGATTAGTGAAGCCTCTCAAACCGGTGACGAAAAATCGAATTTCGTGATCAACGGTGTAGATCTGAACAATGTATGCCTCGCGCTTTTATTAGTCAGTTTTGAATTATTTTTCTTTCATTTTATAAGAATTGGTATGCCGTGCTTTTTTGTTTATTACATAGTGGGGAAAAACATATATCAGTAATGACTGCGTAACACTTCTTAATTTTATGGTACCCTTGTTCGAAATATGGAAAAGTATGTCATGTTTTTGTTTGAGTTTAATTTTTTGGTATTGACTGCGTAACACTTCTTAAATCATTGGATGCATGTGTGATATAAAGTTGTACACTCACAATGACTATAATTAACATTTATAAACGGTTCGTTTATAATTTTTAGTGTCTAATTGGTTAAAGACTTGAAAGTGGAGTCATCTTTATATTGGCCATGCATGAAAATTAAACTCTTACTTTACATACTTTAATGTTTGCTTTAGTTTGGAAAATATATGCATTGACCGCGTTATTGTCATCTATTGTCTGTTTACTAATTTCATAATGACTGCTTTAAGAGCACAATCTATGAAATTTTTTGGTTGCCTAATAATGTACAATACTTTATGTTGACAATGCCTTCTTATTGCTTTCTTTGCTTTACATTATTTTGGTTCAGGTAACACTAGTGGGGATGGCGTTTGAGAAAGTTGAGAGAAACACCGATGTCAATTTTGTTTTGGACGATGGAACTGGACGAATAAAATGCCGAAGATGGTATTCTGCGCACTATAAATGTTATTTCAGATTAAATTAGTTTTCAAATAATTTGTGTTGTGTTGCTTTGCTTTCTATTGTGGAAAATTTTCCCCAATAAATGTTTGTAAAATGTGGTTTGAGTTTTTGGTGTTCTTTTATCAGGGTTAATGAGACTTTTGACACGAAGGAAATGGAGGAAGTAATGTAAGTTCATGAATATGTAATACACGAGTCTGTGATTGTTATATTTCTAAACTTAATTTTTTTTTTCAATGATAGGAATGGTATGTACGTCCGAGTTTTTGGGCATTTGAAAAGTTTCCAAGGCGTTAGGCAACTTGTAGCTTTCTCTGTCAGGCATGTGCTCTACACCCCTTTTTGTGTTATGTTGTAGCAATTGTGCAGTGGGTGTTTATTTACTAATTTGATATGATATCTTGGTATGAATACGATTTTCTTGAATCTTCAATGAGAACAGGTTCAAATCACTTATGGATAAGAGTTATCCTTTCTCTATGTCATTGGTCATTACTTTAGGGATCTAATTATGACTTGGAGTGAATTTATAGAATGTGTTATACACCTTAATAAGCACAGGTTTAAGTCAGTTATGGAGAAAAGTCAATTCTTGTTTATTTCATAAGTCATTACTTTAGCTATCTAATTGGAAGTTGGAGTAAAGTTATGGTTCACTATATCTAATGTTAAGGGTGTTTGATATTGAAGAATGGGGTGGCTGTCATTGTGGTTTATCAGGTTCATCAATGTTGAGACACTATTATTATATATTAGGAAAAGATGCCGGATTATTCAACAAATGTATATGAATCCTTTTTGGGGGCTCTGTCACTTGCTCCCAGCATGAGGTGCTTCAGTCATGACTTGCCACTATATACGTTTAGATACACTTTTACTAGCTGAATGCTTCCACAATTAAAATTGAAATCGGGGAAGAGAGTAGAGACAGGCAAGGATTTAGATTAATAGTGGGTGTACCTACTCTAAAATTGACTCAACAACTTACATCCTCCCTTTATTTCTAGTAAAACAGTTGCAAAGTTGTTCTTCCTGGGCTTAGAACCATTGCATATAATAGAACATCACTGATTATTGGTTTTGTTAACGATTCAAAGCACCTTTGTTGTGTTGGATGTATTGATACCTTGCTATTAGTGGGTTTTCTTGCTTAGCTTGGGAGCTGTTGCTGATATGCATTTGGGTGTTTAATGGACCGCTTTTTTCTCTGGGGTGTGTATGGCTGTTTTAAGAGGTTTCACATAAACCACTTGGGATGTATCGGAGGTTCTTATTAGATGGTAGTTTCTTCTGCTGTATTCAACATTTAAGCATGTACTGTCGTATATTCAGTTATATTTTTCTTTTGTCAAAGCAAACCAGAAAACAAATGCTCGTGCCTGCAAGTTGGTGATTACTGAGCGTCTATTGGTTATGTTTCTGTATCTTCTCGTCATTGTTAAACTTATCTAGTACTTATAATTTTTTGGAGGTTTTTTCCCTATTATTTAATTATAAATGTGAGCGATGTCAGGTTTTTTAGCCTCACGGAATTTGTGGTTTTGATTTTCAATATTGATGTTTGCATTATTTAGACTTCAATCTTAGTTTTAATTGTCGGTGATGGGTGCCCAACTTCCTGGAGGTATCATTTGATTTTCAAACTTTCCCCTGGAATAGTGTATCTTTTGATTGGAGATTCAGAGTTTGTTGAATTGAGAAATTTACACGTGAATTACAAAGTGATAGTTATATCTGGTTGTATAAAAATGATTTTTTTCAAATTGTGATATGTGCAATTTTCCATGATGAGAAAGTGTGTATATTTGGCAAATACTGTAGCTGAGTTTTATCGTATGCTTATTTCATATTCATGGTGTTTTTCACAGGCCCGTGACAAATTTTGAGGAGATCCCTTTTCACTTTATTGATTGCATACATAACCATCTGCGCTCCAAACTGAAGGTGCACACAACTTTCATACTTTACCTGAATTCTTTTCGATCATAGTATGATGGTTCATGGCAGTGGATAGCATGGATATCCCACGAATTCAGCAAATTTGAGAATCGTCTATAATCCAGTCATTGGACCATTAGAAGCTTTGACTGTTAACATTCCCAGCTTTGTGCCTTGTCAAGTGGACATACCTGACATGTATATTTTCGTTTGGATCGTAGTTGGAAGGAATCACTTCTACAAATCCTTCATCTGTCTCATCTTTGAACACTCCTGTCAAAAATGCCCCAAATGGATCTCAGCCGCCCACGTCAACTCCAGTATGATATTCTATATCACACATTTGCTGTTTGCTAAAGTTTAATTGGATTGATGATACTATTTTTCTAATCTCAGGCATATGCACAGTATAGCGTGGATGGACTTAAGGATTGCGATAAATTGATTATTGACTACCTGCAGCAGCATTCAGATATGTGAGTTATAAATTTAAAATTTTATTTTACTTGATTTCCATTAATTTAATATTTGATATTTTCAACAAATGTAACATTTGGATTTTCATCGCACAAAATTCACCTGACTTGTGATTCCGAATGATTTCAAAACTGGATTTAAATTGCAGGTCAGATGAACGGGGAATACATGTCAATGAACTATCCCGGGAGCTCAAGCTTCCAATGGACAGGATCATGTCAGTTCTGTTATACGTATCTTTCTCTTTACGCAAAGCATTTGCTGGTGATGTAACTCAACTGTTTATGTTGTTAGGTTGTCGCTGAAGACTCTTGGAGACGATGGTTTAGTATACTCTACCATTGATGACTACCATTACAAACAAGCTTGATATTTTATGTAACGAGGAATATAGGTGAGGATCGAGCTGGATACTGCTACTAGGACGTGAACCGTGATATATTTTGACTACAAGTTTCGAGTTGTAGATATGTTTCTGAATCAATTGATCTATTGTATGCTAAAAACAAAAAGAATCAGCTCTGTTAACACTTGTTAAATGATTTTAGGCTGTATGAAAAAAAGTTGTATTTTCGCGTTTTTTTTAAATTTCTTGGATGTCGTTTTTGTTTCCAAATCAATACTTTCTGGAATTTAGGTACTGTTCTTAATATCATTTATGCTCCAATTGCCCGTAAACACAGAATAATAATAATAACTATTATTATTATTGCAATTAAACCATTATTTTAGGTCTAGTGTTACGATTATGAAATTTCTAATATTTTTAGGTACAATGTAACAATCATTCATGTGAGGTATCTGCAATTCAGTAACACCCACTACTTCCACAAGGCCGAGGAGTTATAAGCTGTTCGATTTGAAATATTCTTGTATGACCGTGAACACGGCTTCGCTGCCTTTGCATAAATTACGTAAAAAATTAAGCATTTTATAGTTTGGAATAATATAAAAATAAAAATAATATAAATAATATAAATTGCTTATTATTTTTATTTTTTAATATAACTATTATAATAATATAAATTATATTTTAATAATTATTAAAATATGAAAATATATGAAATAATATTTAAATTTTAAATTAAATTAAATAATTATTAAATTTTAAATAAAAAACAAAATTGTAGAAAAAAATGTTAATCGAATTATGAAATCCGTTAATGTTTAATATTTCAAAACCATAGAAATTAGATATTTTAGTTTTGTTTAATATTTTAGTTTTGTTTAATATTTGGAATTATGAAATCCGTTAATGTTTAATGATAGTTAAAAACTAAAATGGAAAAAATGACTACAAGACAAAATTGTGTCTGTTATATATATTAATTGAATTTTATATCTGATGCTAGTTTAGGAAAATCGGATAGTGTGGGATCTTAGGATGTGTTCTCTTATACAACATGCATAATAAAGTCTTACAAATTAATAAAGCAAGATTATTAATTGTACACCATTAAGCAATAGTGTTTTATCTTCGCAACACTTTTTTGAAACAATTTTTCTTATAATTTTTAATTGCCTACTGACACTTTACTGATATGTATTTTAAACCTATTAACGTATCCGTCTCAGATACGTGATTTCCAGGGATATGTAGGCCTGATCCACGTATTGGTGCATTACAAACAAAAGATTACAAAGTTGCTACAAACAGATCTCATCCCAGAAGTACAATATACCATGTGGTTGACCAATGTCATTTTCATCATGGTACAAATAGACTTCAGTTTCTAAGATGCTTACTCAGAAATGGTTAGATCCAAATGCAGGAGTGAGGATAAAGAGAGAACGACTTTTATCACAGACAAATTTATGCTATGAAGTAATTTCTTTCGATTTGAAGAATGCAGAAGTTACGTTTCAGAAAGTATCGGACTAGATATTCTGAGAGCAGATAGCCAAAATCATAGAGGTGTATGTTGATAATGCGATCCTCAAATTTAGACAATAAAGCAACATGCCACCGACCTCGAGAAGATAATGTGATCCTCAAATAGTTTTAACACTGTTTGAGGCTTAGATGATACCTTCATCAACATTCGTTACTCTTGATACAAAATTAAGACACAAGTAAAGATGCAGAAACTCTGTTCCCTGGTGCACAACCTTCACTAGAAGACAAGGTTATAAAGAACCGTCCATGACATATTAATGAAACCAGCAGGGTCAACACCTGGATGTACCAGAAATGGGAAATCGTTTACATTTTCTACTGAAGCCTACATGCATTGTAAAAATATCCAAGTGAAGTTCCAACATATGAAAAAAAATTTATGCATATTAAATTCAAACAAGACATCATAAAAGAAAATGTTGGACAGTTATAAATTTATATATATGTGTGTTATGGTTGAAGAATAATCTTCACTGTCCCAAATGGTTAAGCAGTGGTATTTTCAGATGGCTCCATCGGAAATGAACGGAGGGGTAAATGGTGAACCAAGAAAAGAAACAGTCAAATAATGTGTTTCAAAAAAATAACAAAAAGGAACGACCAAAAACCAAAACAACATATAAAGGAAAAAGAAAAAAAAAAGGTTTGATCATTAAACTAAGATGGGTAAATTCAAAATTCTACATTTCACACTAAAAACAACCTCCCAAAATAATTTGCAAAATATTAAATAAATAGTCTCCTTTGACAAATCACAATATTGCAGGTACCAAATCACCGAAGACTCCTCTTGCCTTTAACAAACTAAATGGTTCAACTGAATCATTTTTACAAACACTTTAGGGGCATCTATATATACTTTCTTAGGTCTAGTCCTTTTGAAGTCATTGGTCACATAAAATTCCCAAGCTATAATCATCCTTGCTTCAATTTCTTACTTTCCACATACATCAAAAGCCAAGACAACTCAATCACAACAATTAAAACAGATGCATCAACGCTTTAACCTTAAAAAATAACTTTAATCTAACTCAATCCACTCTATTTATAATATGAATTAGTTGTAGTTAGTACTTCCAACACAAAATTTCAAGTAAAAAAAAAAATAAAAAGAAGAAAGAAAACTATATAACTACATAAAACACACCGAACATATATGATAGGAAAATAGCTTCTGTATTTCTCTGGCAACTCACACTTTCAAGCTTACCTTCTATTTATTGCTAAGAAGAGGAGAGAGAGAGGGAAGCGGTGAAGAGAGAAGTATGGTATGCAGGAAAGACATCCACAATTAAATTTTATAGTTTTATTGAAAAAGAAAATGAAATTTAGTGTGATGAAAAGAAGTAATCTAGATAGTTAATTTAAATTTCATATTAACATAATTGTGAAATAGTATATTAACATAAATTCGTAGTAGTTGAGGTGTGCAAAAGACTAATGAAATGACATTTAACTGTACACGTGAATTTCGTTCAGACACAGTGAGGTGGATCTAAAAAGAAATGTCTTTTATTTAATGAAATCCAATTTTTGATAAGGGTGGATTCTGAAATTAAGGTTTTTTTTTTATTTTACTTCAATGAAAGTCATAGTGAGATTCGAAATTAACCAATCTTCTTCTCAATCTTGGTGGTTGATATTCTAATATTGTTTTTCTTGTTGCAATAGCTTTAGCCATCGAAGTTGTCATTCCTCACATGGTGGTGGTTCAATAGGGTAGGGATAATCCCCATTTGCAATTGTGGAGAGATGACAGTAGTAGAAATGACTAGAACTTCAAAGAATGCTGAAAGATATTTTTAGATTGTCGTAACTACAATATTAATCTGTGGCCCAAATGATACAAGCAGTGGGAGCGGCCCAATAGTTCATGGCCCACAACTCTGATAAATCTATCAGAGGGAAAATATCAACTCTGCAAACGTGGCAGAGGCTGTGTGAGTGAGGAAGAAAGAGAATGGAGAATCCAGAGGCTTCTTCTCTGGAGACCGAAAAAGAAGGTGGCAGCACGGCGGTACGGCGGCTTCAGGCGACCGGAGTGCAGAAGAGAAAAATGGAGAGAATGGAGAGACAAGTAAGTAAAACCCAATCTTTATCTGTTTCTATAATATTGCTTGTAATCTCAGTTTTCCATTACATTCAAAGACATAGAGAAGAGCTCTATTTATAGAGCTCTTGAAAACAGAAAACAGTTAAAGTAATAACAGAAAAACCAAAACCTAAGATGCTAATGGACTACGGTTCAAATTACAATAAAAGGAATCAAAAATAGTTTGATTCTTAACAGCCTCCCCTCAAACTGGACGGTGTATGGTCACCAGTCCAAGTTTGGGAATAATGGACTTGAACTTGACGCGGTGAGGAAATTTGGTGAAGATATCAGCAAGCTGTTCATCGGATCGCACGGGAAGAAGGGTGAGGAGGCGTTCTTGGATTTTCTCACGAACAACATGGCAGTCAAGCTCAATATGCTTGGTGCGTTCGTGAAAGCTCTGGTTGTGAGCTATATGTCTCGCGGATTTGTTATCACAGTATAAAGCAGGTATCCCTGATGTTTCAATTTTGAGATCCTGTAAGAGATAGCAAAGCCACTGTATTTCACATACAGTGGCTGCAAGTGCCCTGTATTCAGCTTCAGTTGAAGATCTGGAAACAGTCTTCTGCTTCTTAGACTTCCATGAAATGAGGGATGATCCTAGGAAAATACAGAAACCTGTTGTGGATCTTCTGGTGTTGGGGCAAGTAGCCCAGTCAGAGTCACTGAAAGCTTTTAGTTGTATAGGAGAGTCAGCAGCAAAAAATAACCCTTCAGAGGGCTTAGATTTAATATACCTGAGAATGTGTTGAATGGCACGATAATGGTAATCAGTGGGTGACTGCATGAATTGACTGAGTAGATTAATAGGAAAACATAAGTCAGGTCTAGTGTTTGTGAGATAGAGTAACTTCCCTATTAACCTTCGATAGGGACCTGGGTCGTCCAGGTAGCTGTCCATCTTGTATAAGGTGGTTGTATCACTTAAGAAAGGAGTGGAGGAAGGCTTGCATCCCAACATTCCTGTCTCTTCCAGTATGTCCAAAGCATACTTCCTTTGGCACAAATGAATACCTTTCTTTGATCTGGCTACTTCTAATCCCAAAAAGTATTTGAGTTCCCCAAGGTTCTTTATTCTGAATTTCTTGTGTAGGAGTTCCTTTATGGAGCTGATTTCCATCATAGAATTACCTGTCAAAACAATGTCATCCACATATACAAGTAGGGCTGTGAAACCTGTAGGGGTTGTTTTTGTGAACAATGAGTGATCTGACCTAGATTGAGTGTAGTTCACAGATATTAGGAAGGAAGACAGTTTTTCAAACCACTGCCTACTGGCTTGTTTCAAGCCATATAGAGATTTCGTTAGTTTGCAAACCTGCCCTTTATTATAGTTAGTCAAACTTGGAGGGGGCTCCATATATACCTCCTCATTAAGATCTCCATGTAGGAAGGCATTGTCCACATCTAGTTGATGAAGAAACCAATTGTTTGAGGCAGCTAGAGCAATGAGGAGTCTAACTGTGGTGAGTTTTGCAACAGGAGAAAAAGTGTCTAGGTAGTCAATCCCTTCCTGTTGTGTGTAGCCTTTTGCCACTAGGCGGGCCTTGAATCTCTCAATGCTACCATCCGCTTTATATTTAGTCTTATACACCCACTTACATCCTATAGCATTCTTTTCTGGGGGTAACTCAGTTAGAACCCATGTATTATTATCCTGCAGAGCCTTGATCTCTTTTTGCATGGCCTCTACCCACTCGTGCATGCCTTTTGCCTCACTGTAAGACCTAGGTTCCCTGCCTCCAGTGACAGCCATTGTGTATTTTCGATGCTTTGCTGAAAGATTATCATAGCACAACAGATTAGATATCGGGTAAGGGGTTTTAAGGTTATTTTTCAATGATAGGGATTGATTGACCTGGTGGATGTAATCCTTTAGGTAGTCAGGGGTCTTTCTGGGCCTGTTAGACCTTCTATACACTTGCATATCCTGACTGTCTTCTGGACTGTCACTGCTGTCTTCATCAGCAGTGGTTTGTTGTGCTTCTCCATGGTCAGTTCTGTTGTGTGTGTCATTACCAGTGTAGCTGTGGTCTTTAAAGAAATCACTGAGCGAGTCAACTCTGTCCCTTCCACTTTCTATGTTTGAACTGTTGTCCTGTACATACTTGTAAGGAAAAATGTCTTCATGGAAGACAACGTTCCTGCTTATAAGTAATTCCTTGCTGTTTATGTCAAGCACTAGATAGCCTTTCACCCCAGATTTGTAGCCTAGGAAAATAGCTTTCCTAGCTCTTGGGTCAAGTTTACTTCTATTTTGCTCAAGGGTGGAAGCAAAACACAAACATCCAAAAATTTTGAGATTAAGATAAGTAGGTGGTGAATTATAGAGCATATCATGGGGAGTTTTGTTATTAAGAGTAGGAGTAGGTAACCTATTTATAAGATAAACCGCATGACTAACAGCGTATGACCAATATGTATTGGGAACGTTAGACTGAAAAAGTAGGCCACGGGTAACATTTAAAATATGTTGATGTTTCCTTTCAACAACAGAGTTTTGTTCAGGGGTTTCAACACAACTTCTTTGATGATTAATACCATGTAATTTGTAGAAATCCACACACTTAAATTCGGGACCATTATCTGATCTAATAGTCTTAATCCCTTTGTTGAACTGATTTTTAATTTTAATAACAAAGCTCTGCAGTAAATCTCTAGTCTGGCCCTTATTATTCATCAAAAAAATCCATGTATGTCTACTGTAGTCATCAACTATAGTGAGAAAATATCTATGTCCATGAACAGAGATAGCATTGAAAGGACCCCATATATCACAGTGCACAATATCAAAGCATTCAGCAGTGGTAGAAGTACTGTTTTGAAAAGACAATTTTTTCTGTTTAGCATAATGACAGGTATCACAAATAGTATTATGTCCTAAACTAACATAGGAGAAGTTCTGGCATATTTGTCTCATGACCCTGTCCCCTGGATGGCCTAACCTATAGTGCCACAGGTCAACATCAGTTTTCTTAAAAGAAAAAGCATTCCTGGAGTTATTTCTTTGATCTGGTTTAGGAGAATCCTGCAGATAGTAAAGTCCTCTCCAAGACTTAGCATATCCAATCATCTTCGAAGTATGATTCTCCTTTATCTGGCAAGTCTTAGATGAGAAAGTTAAATGACAATTCAAGTCTTTAATAAGACTTTGAACTGAGATCAGATTGAAATAAAATTCAGGGATATGTAAAACATTAAAAATAATGAGGTCCTCAGAGAATTTCACAGTACCAGCATGTTTAGCTATGAGAGTAGTATTGTTGGGCAGCCTTATAGAAATAGGTTTAATTTCATGATATGTCATAAAGTTCATTTTATCATGTGTCACATGGTCAGTGGCACCAGTATCAATTATCCAGGAAGAATTACCTGGTTTGTCTTCAAAATCATTCCTCTGAACTTGATTGATTTTGTGAGTGGGCTCCTCTTCTTTGTCTATCATTCGGAGTAGCTTTTGCATCTGTTCTGCAGTGATGGAGCCAAATATGTTGTCCTTACTTGTAACCTGCGTTTTCTGGACTCCTTCGGGTTCAGTAGTATTCTGGCAAGCATGGGCAGAGCTCCATTCGTTCCTTTTGTCCTGACTCCCCTCTCCTTTCTTGTACCAAGGTGGATACCCATGTTTTGAATAGCATTCATCCACAGTGTGGTTCATTTTGTTGCAATAGGAACACTGTTTGCCATAGTTTGGGTTTCTACCTCTTCCTCTTCCTTGGCCACGGGACCCATAGCCCCTTCCTTGTCCTTTCCATTGATTGCTTTTGTCAGCAGTGCTGGCCAAAACCTTAACGTCACCAGTCCCATGCTTTTCCTGTCTCTCTTGCTGTATGATAAGAGAAAAAACTCTATTTATGTTTGGGAGAGGGTCCATTAACAGAATCTGTGTCCTTACTGTATTGTAGGATTCATTTAATCCCTTTAGAAAGCATATCACGTGCTCCATCTCTCTGTATTTCAAGAAGGTTCTTGAAAGATCACAACTGCAAGGAATCTTGCAAGTACAGGTGGGTATGGGTCTCAAGAACTCCAATTCTTCCCAAAGAATCTTTAAGTCAGTAAAAAATTGACTCACTCCTCTCTCTCCCTGTCTAATGGAATGTATGTCTTGGAGTAAGTCTGAAATTTTGAAATGATCACCCTTGGAAAATCTTTCTTTTAACTCATCCCATAATTCTTTTGCATCTTCCACATATATGACACTCTCGGCTATTTGTGGTGAAAGAGTCTTTGTTACCCAAGAAAGTATCATCATGTTGCATCTTTCCCATGCATCATATAGGATGTCATCCTTTTGGGGTTTCTTTATTGACCCATCAATGAATTTAATCTTGTTCTTGGACAGCAAAGCTCTTCTCATGCTTCTGCTCCAGGATGAGTAGTTATTCTCACTTAAAGTTTGAGTGATGAGGGTGAGACCTGGGTTCTCTCCCGGGTGTAAGTAATAAGGACTGGAAGGGTTGTTGAAATCTGCCAGTTCCATGGAAGTTAAAGACTGAAAGAACAAACCCAGAAAATTTCAAGAAAATCAGTGGGGGTAGCGGAAGCAGAGTAGCTCTGATACCATATTAATCTGTGGCCCAAATGATACAAGCAGTGGGAGCGGCCCAATAGTTCATGGCCCACAACTCTGATAAATCTATCAGAGGGAAAATATCAACTCTGCAAACGTGGCAGAGGCTGTGTGAGTGAGGAAGAAAGAGAATGGAGAATCCAGAGGCTTCTTCTCTGGAGACCGAAAAAGAAGGTGGCAGCACGGCGGTACGGCGGCTTCAGGCGACCGGAGTGCAGAAGAGAAAAATGGAGAGAATGGAGAGACAAGTAAGTAAAACCCAATCTTTATCTGTTTCTATAATATTGCTTGTAATCTCAGTTTTCCATTACATTCAAAGACATAGAGAAGAGCTCTATTTATAGAGCTCTTGAAAACAGAAAACAGTTAAAGTAATAACAGAAAAACCAAAACCTAAGATGCTAATGGACTACGGTTCAAATTACAATAAAAGGAATCAAAAATAGTTTGATTCTTAACACAAGGTTATGTGAATAAAAACATTTCTAATTAAAGTCTAATTAAAGAAGTAATTTAGATAATTAATTTATATTTCATATTAACATAATGTGAAATAGTATATTAACATAATATAAACTTTATTCTTTAAAATAAATCTCAAAATTTATTTAATAAAATTTATTACATTTATTATACTATTTATTATTGAACATTTTTTTACAGTCAAAATATTTTGTCCTTTATAATAAAAGTATAGTAGAAATATTAACTAAATACCCTTTATTTTATAAAACAAACTTCGAGCTTAACTTGATTTCTAATTCATTCGTAGGTAAAATTAATTATGGTAACTTGATTCTAAATAATGTTAATTTTAACTTTTGATTCATGAAATCTTGTGAAGAATTGTTGCTATTTTTATAGTAATTCATTTTAGTCTTTCTTTAATGTTTAAGAATGATAAATATTCATGATGGATTTGAATTATTAAAATAAAAAAAATTGGATTAGCATAAATGAATATAAAAATTATGACAGGTTAAGTGAAGAGAAATTTTGTATGTTTTTATATGGCTTGAGAGATGAAGTTGTGGATAAGATAAAAAGAAAAGGTTTTGAAGATATTGTGGATAATTTATTATTGGTGAGATAGAATAGAATGAAGGATGATTGTGATGAAGGCACGTGGCAGCCATTGCTGTGACAGTGACAGTGACCACCTTTCACCATCAGCCTCACGTGAACTCCCATCCCTCCTTTAACATAATTTCGTATATTCATTTTCAATCCAATCATTTCTTTTTTAAATTTAATGCTACCAAATTTACTTAACAACTGCATTCACAATAATTAAAATCTTGTCACATAATTAAAAGGCATCTAAAATTTCTAAAGTCTACTATTTTTCCAGACTTGTTAATGTATTTTATTTTAGTTCCTGATTTAAAATTTGGTCACTCAATGTTTTTTGGAATTTTTTTATGATTTTTTAGATTGTACTAGTAATATTGACAATTTAATATCTTATCAAATTACCATTAAAGATTTTTCGGAACGACTAATGTATTTGTTTAGTAAATTTTACTTTTTATTCCCCATTTACTAGTTTCACATTATCAAGTGTATTTAAAATGCTTGTAGAAAAAAAACTATATTTTAAATAAGAGTTAAATATGTTTTTAGTCCTTCAACTATCAAGTGTTTTTGAGTTTCATTCCCTTTTCAAAGTTTGCTTCACTTTGATCCTTTACCTTTAAGAAACTATAATTTTTAGTTATCCAAAAGTAACAACGTTAAATTTTGGCTGAGTTGGCTAACAGTATGTCACATGTCATTCTATGTTAGAAATTGAAAATATGAAATTAAAACAAATCTCAGGTTTTGAAACTTCCCTCTTCAACCAAACCGCTTCACTCTCCAGGGTGCATCCCTCCACCACCCCTTGCTTCTACAAAATTCACACCAACAAAGTAGCTGTTTGAGGCAAATCGAGGGATGAGGAAGAAGGACGCGTCGCGAGTCTAACGCAATAGAGAATAAAGATCGTCGCTGAAGGAAGAAACTAGAAGCTCCGTCCTTAATTGATCGCATGCTCTCTAATGGTACACGTTCTTTTTAGAACACTTCCTTAACTGTTGGGTCGATTGGTGCGACAAGGGTTTATTGGATGAACTCTCCCTTAACCAACCGATAATAGCAACTTCATACTAGAAGAAAAGTTGAGGTCAACACTTGTGATGAAACTTCTGATTTCATTAAAGAGTACGTCGTTCGACTATTATATTTGGACTAGCTGAAATAAAATTTGAGGTGTGAGGTAGTCCACGTGTTGGGTATGAGCTTCCCGTCCAAGCATTCAACTGATATGCACCATTGCCCAAGCTTTCAATCACTTTGAATGGTCATCTCAAGTATAGAGCGAGCCAGCAATGCGTTAAATTCTTACAAGCATTGTTTGTCTTTCTACATATTAGATGTTGCTCTGCAAAGCTTCTTTGCTTGACCTTGGAGTTATAACATCATGCCCCTATCCTCTTGTATGCTTCAACCGTCATTGTTGCCTTCTCCCTCCGTTCAGTCACCCCGTCGAGCTCGACCCTTAGTTGACCGATATTGATGTCCATGTCTCACACTTGCCTCCTCAGTGAGGGTTCACTTACTTCTATTGGAATAATAACATCAGTGTCATTAGATAAGTTGAAGGGAGTTTCCCCTGTCAATCATCGTGGAGTACATCGATATGTCCATAGTACTTGCAACATCTCGTGCATTCATGCTCCTCTGGCTTGCTCTAGTCTTCTCTTTAACTTCGCCACTACAATTTTATTCATGGCTTTTGCCTAACTGTTCATCTACAGATGTACTATGGAGCTTGTAATGTGTTTTATGCTAACTCCTTATAGAACTTCCTTATTTATGAATTTTCGGTCGGTGTCAGTTAGTCCAAATCGATAGACAATATTCTTCCAAACGAAAGATTGCACCTATCGAGCGGTTATGGTGGCTAAAGCTTTGTGTTCCACCCATTTGGTGAAGTAATCTACAACCACAAAAATGAATTTCTTTTGAGCCCTGCCAACTGGAAAGAGGTTGACAATATTCATTCTCCATTATGCAAATGGCCAAGGTGTGATAATGTTGTGAGGTTCAAAAGATGGTGCATTGACGTCATTATTGTTCTTTTGGCCTCCGCAACATTTTTCAAAAAAGTTCTTGCAGTTGGCCTTGATCATCGGCCATAAGTATCGCGATCGCAGGACTTATGCCTTCATATTTCGTTAACCGATATGCATTCCATAAGCATCATTGTGTAGCTCATCCATCACATAGGGAGTTTCTTCTTCGGATAAACATTGTAGAAGAGGCACTGAAAATCCTCTCTTGTAAAGGTCATCGCTGATCGTAACAAACCGAGCGACCTACCTAGCATCTACTGGTTTGATTAACAGGTAATCCTCCAATTGCTTCATTAGATCTCAAATTTTTGTTCTATTATCCTAATCGATTATGGAGGTGCTAATACATTTGACAATCATGGGCATTATCAATGCTTGTCTTATTATGGCTTTTAGCTACTCCTTTTCTTTTCCTTCTGCTAGTTTGGATAATAGGTCCACTAAGGTGTTTCCCCCATAAGGAAGTGCTCAATGGTGGCTTCTTCGAATTCCTTCATCGTTTGTGTCACCTTATGATAATACCAGAGAAGCACTAGTGCAAAAAGAGCTTTAAACGTCTGTTATTTTGGGCTTTTAATATTTGATCTCTGTTCGACGTCTATATGAGTGACGTTAATGAGACGTCTGACCAATTGGGTTAGACGTCTATATAGACGTCCGATCCATACAGGTCAATCGTCTATATAGATGTTTGAGACTATAAATCAGACGTCTATATAGACGTCTGACACTATAGATTAGACGTGTAAAATGTTACCGTATTTGATTGGATCTTTTTCCGCTTGAGGCCTCTCGGGTTGCTCCTGGCTCATGGTGATTCGAGTTTAAAACTTTATATTTTAGTTGAAGAGAATGTAAGATACGTTTTTTTTTTTGTATTGGATGGTTTTAAAAACGTAGTGGAGAGAATTGGAGGAGTGCAAAATGCAAGAAATCGCCGCCCAAGAACGCCGCCTAAGGACACAAGCAAAACTGCACCAAAATCCAACGAAAACGCATTTTAATCGGTTCAAATGAAAGATAATGCATCAAAGAGTGATGTAATCAGAAAAAAATTAATTTATAACGGTGCAAAAGTGAGAAAGCGAACCTGAAAAGCGTAACCCATAAAGAGAAAATGAGAGGAAGATGATGAACATTAAGTGCGCGTAACTGCTGCCTCGCGTTCGCGGTGTTTTAATGTGGCCATATAGAAGTCGGTTCCCCCCACATCAAACGTCTATATGGCTTTAGAAGTCGTATTGACGGGGATCTGACATTTAAATGGAGTTAAAAAGTGACTTTAGATTTAAAAAATGAGTATATAAAAGTCGGTTCCGCCCACATCGGACGTCTATATGGCTGTAGAAGTCGGATTAGCGGGATCTGATGTCTAAATGGAATTAAAAAGTGACTTTTTAGATTTCAAAAATGAGTATATAGAAATCGGTTCCCCCCACATCGAATGTCTATATGGCTGTAGAAGTCGGATTGGCAGGATCAGACGTCTAAATGGAGTTAAAAAGTAACTTTTTAGATAGAAGTCGGTTCCCCCCACATTGGACGTCTATATGGCTGTAGAAATCAGATTAGCGGGATCTGACGTCTAAACAGAGTTAAAAAGTGACTTTTTAGATTTAAAAAATGACTATATCGAAGTCGGTTCGCCCACATCGAACGTCTATACGGCTGTAGAAATCGGATTGGTGGGATCTGATGTCTAAATGAAGTTAAAAAGTGACTTTTTAGATTTCAAAAATGAGTATATAGAAGTCTATACCCCCACATCAGTCGTTTATATGGATTTAGACGTTTGTTCCCACCAGAACAGACGTCTATATAGTTGTTTTATTTACAGAAAATGCCACCGATCATTTTTTACGTTGGATATTCTAGGGTCGGACGTTTAAAGGGTGACGTTAAAGGCCTTTTATGCACTAGTGAAACGAGTAATCTTTGACCTGATAACTTCTTTGTACTTGGCCAACCACTAATTGTGAGTCGATCTTGCATTTTAGCCTTTGTGCTCCTAAGTCCTTTGCTAAGGTCAACTTGGCTACTAAGGATTCATACTCAAGTTAGTTGTTTAACACCTTGGACTTGAAAATAATAAGGTTTCAAGCACAACTCGTTTGACCTTTCCAAAACTATGCCTACTCCTCCTCCCACTTTTTTCAAGGACTTGTCCACCTACAAGCTCCAATTTTGATTGATCTATTCACTCTAAGATCCTTACATTTTGGATGTGAAGTAAGTAAGATGTTTGCCTTTGATAGCTCATCGTAGTTCAAATTTGAGACTAAATTCTAACAGCTCCACAGTCTAGGCGATCATTCTTTTCTACTAGATTGGGTTTTTTAGTATGATTCCTTTGGGGTGATCGATTCGCATGATTAGTAACGCTAGAGTTTTAACATCTTATAACATTCAAGTGATGAAGTATATTGGCCTCTACTTGGAGTTTTCTTGCTTAAGTGTTGCGTTAATGGTCTCGTTTGACACCGATAGATACAACTTCGCCTCTTTGCTAGACATCGGTTGGGACATTGTGGGTGGGATGCTAAGGACTACTTTGACTTCATTAAATTCAATAGTGAACTGTTTGTTCTATTTCATCGTTGTTTTCTTCTTCATGATACTCAAAATCAACTTTATCTTTTCAGCCAACTGAAGTAGAAATCTATAGAGCGAGGTTAGCCGACCTACTAACCTTTGGACCTCCTTTAGATTACCCCACTTCTCATGTTGAGGATTGTTGCAGACTTGTTTGGATTGACCTCTATGCCTTGATCAATCAACATGAATCCGAGAAACTTCCCTACTCCTAGACCAAACATGCACTTAGTGTATGTTGTACTTTCAATCTGATTGAAATATTTTGTTAGATCCTTTGTGTGATCATCGATTGTCTGGGATTTAACTACTATATCATCGATGTAGACCTCCATGCTTCTTCTTATCTAATCTTGACAGATCTTATCCATTAAGAGCTTATGTGTTAATTTGTATTATTCGGGCCGTACGAAATTACTTCATAACAATAGTTAGTCTGCTCAGTTATGAACATGGTCTTCTCTTTATCTGGGTGGTACATGCGGATTAGGTTATACCCTCGATAGGCGTTCAGAAAACTTAACATTTGGTGGCTCGATGTATCACCATTTACTAGTCAATCGATGTTAGGAAAAATGTATACATCTTAGGGGTATGCTTTTATTTAAGTCAGTGAAGTCGGTGCACATTCATCATTAATCTCTAGACTTCTCCACGAGGACCATATTGGAGAACCAAGTTGTGTACTTGACTTCCCGAACAAATCCTGCTTCGTGCAACCTTTTGACTTCTGCCCTAGTCACTTTTTGCCTCTCTTTTCCCAACTTGCGTTTCATTTACGCTATTGGTCGGGCCTCCTATGTCCAACTTATGAGACATAACTCTCTGATGTATTATAGGAATATCAGTTAATGCTAAGCAAACATGTCTTTGTTTTTTAAGAACAAAACCTATACCATTTGCTCTTATTCCTTATTCAAATCACTACTCAGCTTAGTGACTTGATCACCCAATAAACCTATCTTTAAACTTTTGGTCTCTGATTGTGGATCCATCCTATAAGTGATATTTGTTCTGAGGTCTAGATCAACCACTGCCACATTTAGATAAGTTGTGTAACATTCCTGAGCTGTCTTCTGATATGCATGCACCATGGAAATTCGACCCTTTATGGAATGGAAACTTCGTGGCTAAGTGTGGCGTGGACACTATAGCCTCGAATACATTTAAGAATTGTTGGCTTAACAACACATTATAGGATGTGTTAGCCTTCATCAGCAACTACCACACTAGTACCTCTAGGCAACTACCACACTAGTACCTCTAGGCTGCTAATTCCTAAACCTATCCAAGTCCTTAAGTCTAGGTAACTGTGGGTGTCAACCCGTTCTCTAGAAAATTCTATTATTTTTTTTGTTGTAAGGCATAATAAGATATTTGGAGATATCTATCTTCTGGAAGGTTTTCCACTACAATATGTTGGCTGAGTTTCCTTGATTAACCAATACTTTACTGACTCCCTACTCAACAAGCTTGATTAAGATGACCATCGGCTTGTCTTAATCAGGGTTTGGAGCCTGAATGTCTTCATCTATAATTATGATGGAAGACATGCTTTTAATCCTCCTCTCGACAACATTCACCGTCTTAAACACCCAAATGTGTCTCTTTCGTGCTGAGCTGGGGAACCGTCTCCTATAAATCCTCTTGATATGGTGTTTATGTGGCTCTTGAGAGGGGAATATCCGCTTTTGCTTCGACTTCGGCTTCCTTGCCTAGATAACTCCTTTTTTCTTCTAGTCCCTTGGCCTATTCTTCTAGGACTAGGCATCAGACTTTATCGCCAAGGTGGACTCTTATTCAAGCGACCCTTCTTCACAAACTACCTCAGGTGACTGAATCTAATGAACTCTTTAATTTTATCCCTTAGTGCTAAGCACTCTTCTACAGTATGACCCAAGTTTTGATGATAAAGGTAGTGTTTGTTGTTATCATAATTGGGAGCGATCGACTTCTTCCTTTGAGGGGGCAAAAATATGGCATTGATGCCCCTTCCAAGATTTTGGCTTGTGGCACCTGTTAAGTGTTACCAATGAGGAACATTAGTATCTTGAAGCTACTATGAAGTTTTTATGATGTTAAAAGCTAAAGAATTGAAGACTCTTGGTGCATTTATGTTAAAAGCATTTTGTAGAAACAATTGTATAGGATTAATTGTAATGATGTAAAAATACTTAGAAGTTTTTGTATTTAGTGAATTTTTGCGCAGATAATCGATTATCTCAGGTGATAATAAATTATTACACAAATAATCGATTATCATTGTTTGATTTAATATTGTCCAAGTCGCGCAAATAATCGATTGTCTCTCAGAATAATCGACTATTACTTTTGTGAAAACTCATAACGACCACAAATAATCGATTATCACTGATGATAGATTTACACTAGCAGTTGAATTTTTTTTTTCAGTTTCTAACCTTTGAGCTGTATACACATTTTCTTAAACCTCTTAGAGGTTAATTAAGCCATTTGAGTATACAGAAAAAATTCTGAGGAAGTTCTCAAGTGTTAGTGTGCTCAAATCAAGTCTTGTGAATAGGAGAAGCTTGCGCTTAGTATGTCTAACGTTGAAGCGGTTCTCTTCAAGTTGATTGAGCTGAATTCCTTCCATTGTTTATTTGTTCTCTGTCTTTAATCTTTATATAATTTGATTGTAATCTGAAAACGATATTTTAGTGAAAAAGGTTAATCATTGTTTATAGTGATTAACGATTTGACGTAAACTCTTTTGATTCGAACCAAGATAAAATACTTTGTGTGATTTTCTCTATCTCTGCACTTTTAGTTTATCAACTGTTTGATAAAAGTTCTAAAAGAAAATCAAATTTTTTTAAAAGAACAAATTCACCCATGCCTTCTTGGTTATTTACTTTATCACGCTCTTTAAACATTCCGCTACACGATACCGGTTTCTACGCTAAGATGCTCTGATGCTTAAGTAAACTCAAGTTCAAACGATTAAGTAATATATGTATGATAAAAGTTCCAAGAACCATATATTTAATCTATATTTATGGTTTTCTATACTTTTTGATTAGGATCGGTCTAATCATAATTCAATTTCGTTTATGCTACGTTAAATTTATATTCTAATTAAAATCTCTAATTATTAAAGTGTTAGTTCTTAAAACATAGAGAACTCTTTATTTTTGTAGGAGTGAACGCATATGAATCAAATTAAATGACAGAAACGAATGGCTTCAGTAATCTATTTTTCTCGTTAATCACTGTTCAAAGGGAAAAACCAATGTATTATAGATACTTTTAATATTTTATTTCTTGTATTATATTTTAAATATTCAGTGTATTAATAACTTAAAGAGATGGAACATTATAAAAAGTATAACTGTTTGCATATTCATTGGCTGTGGGATTCTCTCTGACTCAGTCAACCCGCTCTTTCATTCGTACACATGTAAATTGTAATTCCATTTCAATGGTTGTCATTTTTTTTTTCTGTTTCCTTCTTCGAACATTCTCATTTAGTTGATGACGATATTTGAAATATATATATATATATATATATATATATATATATATATATATATATATATATATATATATATATTATATTATAGGTAAAAAAACTAAAATCAAAAGATGAAGAGGTTGCTTTCTTCTTTACAAAAACTAAAAGAGTAAAATATGTGTTCGTCAATTAATTTAAAAAGTCTATAATATGATTTTTTTTATAAAGATCATTTGATTTTATGGCTTGTTCATTGAGATTTTGTTTGGTTTTTCTCTAAAACATTTTGTAATATAGATATATATAGTAGTAATCCTATACATATTCGAAGTGACAAAAATGTATGTACCTTTTTGAACTTCAAAATAGTATGACAAATAAATAAAATAAAAGGGGTACTATGTGTACTAGAAAAGAGACCTGTATTTAGTTGATATGTCACTTTTATTTTTATAATTTGATAAAAGTGATTAATTATTCTAAATTGAAAATCCAAATTAACTCCCAAAGTCCCCACCCACACCCATGTGTATAATATATATATGAAAAAAAAGTAAATATAGGTGGTATTTAATTGGAGAGAAAACATAGACACGTGATCAATCAATTTCCTAACCTTTTGAGATGTGGTGATCCATGGAAATTGGGAACAAGCAGACAACATGTGCTTATCAAAATCCCAGGTCCTCTTTCTGTTTTCCTTAACCAAACAAACCTTGAAACCTTTGTGTTGAATTGGCCTTTCCACATTTTGGGAACACGTGCAATTCTAGCCAATGTTGTTGACACATGAGTATGTTTTGACACCTCTTGAACAGATTGACAACTTACTTTTAAAAGTGATATATAAAGTGATCATTAAAAAAACTTAATTTTTTATTTGTAACCAAAAAAAGTGATAGAAAGATAAATAGTGTGGATATAAATACTATCAAAAATCAAGGTTTTTTTTCTCTCTTTCTTTTTTTTCCCTCCTCCATCGTCAATATTGAATTAGCACAGTAGAATCCACTCAAAGCCTCACATGTAATAAAAAAAATGGAAGGTATGAATTAATGTTAAAATATTAAAATCCCACTTTCCAAGTACGTGTAGAGATCACAGAGAGAAAATTTTAAGAAAGGGAAGTATATATAATTCTTCATGAAAATGCATAAATGTTATTAGAAATCAATACCCATATGTTACATAAGCACCCCAATAAACTCATATATTCTTCTACTCATGCACCCCACACCATCGACCATCTTATGAACAAAAAGAAAAGAAAAAACTCAAAAAAGAAAAAAGAGGAAAAACCCAACAAGAGTTCACAAACTCTAGGTAGCTATATATATAAGAACTCATGAAGACGAGGAAGTAGACCAATAGAAAGTGAAATTATAAACAAAAATAGAGAAGAAGAAAAGTGTGCGACGTGAAGAAACAATGAAGACTCACTTATCACGAACATGGAAGACATTGGGGTTCTTGATGACTATATCATACATGTTGATGGAGTTGAACTTGGAGAAGTCTTTTGGGAGGGAAATTAGGTCAATTGAGGAGTGTTTGTGGAATTGGTAGAGGTCAGGATCTCCATCATAGTACCTCTCCCAACCTAATCCAGTTAAAATTTGTTCAAGAAAAGCATAGGAAGAAACCACTTCTCCACTTGGCAAGTGCACCAAAACCTTTCTCTTTGAGCTACTTCCCTTCCCTTGTCTTCCGTCTGACCCTTCAGCTTGAGGGTTTTCCACCAACCGATACACACCATTATTCTTGAACATCCACACCCCAGACATTTTTTTTCTTCCTAACTTTGCTTTTTCTGGTATGTGAACAAGGGCTGTTCACTTCTGAGCAAAAGGGTATTTGAGAAAGAAAGAAAAAAGAGATTTTTAGGTTTAGAAGGGATTTTGGGTTTCGGTTGTTGTTGGTGATGATGATGATGATGATGATATTGTTGTTGTTGAGGAATGAATGCAAAGGGTGGCAGGGTATATATATGTGTGAAAAGAGGATGAGGCTAAATAAAACAAGAGGAAAATACTCTTGGAAGTGGAAGAGTTAAATGTATGGGCATGTTCAACTTTGGCATATAGAATCTAGATATGTGGGGCCTCGATGTTTCAATAATAAAATATGATTGCATATGGGTGACCCTAGAGCACGAGAACTAGTCGTGGGGTTTTTGGGAGAATCTCTTTGGTATAGTTTGATGCATGGTTTTTGTGTAGCATTTTAAAGTTAACCTTTTTAGTTAGAGTAATTATTATGACATTCCAAGTTATAGTTCTATTTTAGAATGAAGCATTTGGTGAAGTGGTTGAGTTGATTTGATTTGGTTCATGTGTGTGTGGAGAAGAAATAGAAAGTGAAGGATAGAAAGAACTAATTATCTTTTTCTTTCATTTTTCATGCTCATTTAAATAATGGAAGAAACTTGTATGAATTGAGAAATTTTTCACATTTTTTCATTGTTAAACATTTTAAAAAATAATAAAAACAAAGTATTTTCTTTTTGTATATAAATAAAGAGAAAGGAAACAAATAAAGAAAAAAGAAATGAACATTATTCTCAGTTATTTGTTATAAAACAAAAACCATTTCTCTAAAGTTAACACAAAAATATTTTTTTATCTCTAATGAAGAATTTTCTTTTATCTATGAAGCAAAGAATCTAGGAGTGACAGCTAATAGTGAGCTATGCCTCTTCTCTTTATTATTCTCTCAAAAGGTTGAGTTTCCTTTCCTAACATTCCCTATCCAGATTCTTCATCCAAACCATTTTTTAACTTTGTAAAATTTTCCACGCATTCTTAATTTTTTTCCTGTTTATCTTTATAGCACTACAAAAGCCAAAAGCCACTCAAGAGTATATAATAATAATGTCAAAAAATAGTTAATTTATTTGTTTATACTCATCTTCCCATTTATATATCTTTAAGGGAAAATATGTCTTTGGCATATATGTATTAAATTTGGTTCTGGAATTGATAAAATTCATTACATCCTAAAAAAAAAATTAGTCGTTTTTCTAATTTTGTGACAGAACAAATTTCCTCTATTTAAATTTAAATATCATAGAAAGATTAAACTGATTTATTGATTTAAAAGTTTAGGTTTGTCAAATAAAATATTACTAAAAACAACTTTTCCCTTATTTTAAAATTCTGAACACAATATCTCATGTCTCACTATTTTCTTTTTATAAATATTCATGTGTAGATGGTGAGAAGAAGTGAAAATAGAAGAGTGAAAATTACGTACATTGAAGAGGATAAAGATGATTTCTTTTCAAACTTTTTTCATGCACCTTCATAGATTTTCTTTAGTTTTCTTTGAAAGCTTGATATTACAAGTATATATTTTGTCTTGGGGTGGTCCATGATTGGTTTGCAGTTATAATCGATGATTGCATTATCCATTAGGGTTTGTTGTAACCTCATGATAGAAGGTGCATGGCCTCTGATTTTAGGTCACTTCAGAAATGATTGGCCTTTGGAAGGACCACAAGGGTCTCCCACATATCATTATCATTGTCGCATAATTATACCCCTATTATGTTACAAGAGGCAACACAATTCTTCCTTGTTGCTTAAATTTGCTGAGTTGCCCATATGGCATCACATGGCCCCGGTAGGGTTCATGGTCCTCCACAAATCAAACCTTCAAAAATTCAAAATCCTAAGCACCCATGTTGTCAAATTGCTGATTAATACACACCACTACCAAAAACATTGCAATAGGGTTTTTTTCATTGCTACAGTAGTGTGAAAAGAAACTGTGTCTGTGCTTTTGCTATTGGTGTGAAAAGGAAAACTATTGGATGGGATTATTATTATTATTATTATTATTATTATTATTTTAATTTTGTATAGTGTGAAAAGAAAAACAGTTGCCATGTTGGATGAATATCCGATTTAGTCTTTATTTTCTGAAAGTGCTATAAGATTTTTAAAAAGTTATTCATAAGGGTAATTCATTGCACATGTAATGAAGAAAAGACAAATCAATATACAATATGAAACGAACATTTTATTTTGTTTTTCTTGCAACTGTTTAAACGTTTTTAGGATAGCAACCGTTTGAACAAAAGACACAAAATGGAAATGAAAAACCTTTGACTCTCAGCCTCTCTCAATCTATGCTTCCTAATTAAATAACTATAAGAAAATCATTAATTATCTACTAACAAAATCCATCAATAATAATAAAAATTTATTACTAATGATAAAATTTTGTCAATAAAACATCCATCGATAAATTTTACTAAACAAAAAAAAGTTCATCAATACACCTTGGTAATTGACAACCTAAGTCTTTGTTATAGTTTGATGCATGGTTTTTGTGTAGAATTTTAAAATTAATCTTTTTAGTTAGTTATTAGAATAATTATTCTGACATTCCAAGTTATAGTTGTGTTTTAGAATGAAGCATTTGGTGAAGTGATTGAGTTGATTTGATTTGGTTCATGTGTGTGTGGAAGAAATAGAAAGTGAATGATAGAAAGATTTGGGAGGACGAAGATCACGAGAGTCCACGTGAACATGGTGGGGTTGATGTTACATGAAAGTAGCTGTGATGTTGGCTACTCATCATTGGGAATAACTGGACACCCTTAAAAGACATAAGTTTTAACCACCTTTTATGTGTATAATCAAATATGTCGGAGGGTTTTTCCTCATTCTCAACACCATAATTATTACCCAATCATAAACAAATTAATTATTCGTAAGGTTGATTTGAAGACAATATCTTAATATGATATTATAATTTTTCAAAATCCATCTTAAATATACGTTGTTTGTTAGATTTTATTTTGTTTGAAAGAAAGTATATTGTACTTTCTCTTCTTATAAAAATAGTATCATATTTATGTTTTTTTATAATTTTTGCACAAAATTAAATATTTTTTATGAGCAAAATGTTTTTTTAATAAGATGTTTAATGAGCATTGCAAAAGTATTTACAATTTACTATTGATAAGATTCTGACGTCTACCTTGTATGATATGACTGAATAGATTATGAGGATAAATATGTGTGTTAGGTCACATTACATATATACATATACCAGAAGTTGCTATATTCTCTGGGTATCAATTTGAAAAAAAATGAAGAGAGCATGGATCTTTTCTTTCTTTTTTTTTTTCTTTCTTATCATAAAGTCTTCACTTTGTAAATTATATAAAAAGTAGACGTACGGTTGTGAACTGTTGAGTAGAAGCTGTTATCTCCTAAACTTTGCGTAAAGCCGATTTCATATCTTAACAATGTATCTTTTTATATGTACCAATGCGTGTATATATATACGTATATATAATAATAATAATAATAATAATAATAATAATAATAATAATAATAATAATAATAATAATAATAATAATAATAATAATAATAATAATAATAATAGTAATAGCAATAGCAATAGCAACTTCTTATTAACCCTTCACACACATAACTAATAATTATAGTGAAACTATACACAGAAAGATTAATTAAAGTAGATAGATTCTATAATAATTTTGTTTTTAAACATTTAAAAATGGTCATTTCTATTTTATGATTTACACTTAATTTGGTACAGATGAAAAAAATGGAGAAAAATTTTGGTCAATACGAAAATATATTTCATAAATGAAACTAACAAAATATATATATATATATATATATATATATATATATATATATATATATATATATATATATAATTACTTAATAAATTATAGACACCTTAATAATTTAAACAAGAACAAAGTAGGTGGTTCCATTTGAACAAAGGAAAAACGTTTCTCTCTCGGCCTCTCTCAATCGATACTTCCTAATTAAATAACGAGGCATGGTTAATAAAATAACAAATATAATTCTCTTTCATTAATGGTTAATTATTTTAGTGAAGTATTTTTTAGTTGAGTAATAGGAAAAGAAAAGTAAAACTATAAGAAAATCATTAATTATGTATTAAAAAAATTTGTGGATAATAGCAAAAATTCATTACTAATTCAAGTTTATCAAATGATAAAAATTTGTTAATAAAACACTTATCAATAAAATTTACTAACAACTAAAAATTCATCAATAAGCATGTCTTGATAATTGGTAACCTAAGTATGTCAATAAATATTTGTTAGTAATATCAACATATTTTGATGTCGATAAAATTCGTTAATAAATATCACAATTAGGTCTTATTTTTCTTCATCTTTTATTCTTTTTCTTCTTTTCTTCCATCTTTTATTCTTTTTCTTCTTTTCTTTCATCTTTTATTCTTTTTCTTCTTTTCTTCCTCTTGTCTTCCCCCTCTTCTTCTCCTACTTGTTTTCCTCCTCCCCCTTTCTTACTCGCCCTTCTCCTTCACCGTCGTTGTTGTCGTTGACACGTCAATCATCTTTGACTTTTTCTTCTCTTTCTCCATTTTTTCTTCCAACTCCGACCATCGTTCTTGTGAGCACCATTGCTTTATCATTACACCACTGTCACACCTTTGCCACAACCACTAGCATTAGCTTCTCCTACTCCTTTTCCTCTTCCTCCTCGTCTTTTTCTTCCTCTTATCCATCTCAACTTAATTATTAAACAAATTTATTAGACTTGGCAGTAAGTTCGTTGCTCATTTTACTGACGGATTTTAAGAGATATTTACCAATAAATTTTACACAAATTAATCAAAATTCAAAGTAAAAGTTTGATGCTATTTTACTGATGGACAAATCTATCGATAATAAGAATTATAAATTATTGAAATCATTTTTTGATAAAATATCTGTCTATAATACAAATTCTAACTTACTGATAAATGTTTTCGAGAGATTTTATAGACAAATTCATTTTTGATGAATATTTTGACCAGTAATTGAATTTCTTAATTTTGTCAATGAAATCTATGGATAAATTTGATTTTATTGATAAATTTAGTTTTATTGATAAAATTTCGTTTGTAATTACGAAAATTCTTGTAATATATCTTAATTCGTATGGTGTATTTAACTAATTTTGTTAAAATTCAAAATATGTTTTTTTTGAAAAGAAAAGAAAATATATTTAATTTAATTTATCTATTGAGCATAAAGAAAGAAAGTCAAAGATAAATGAGTAAGCCAAACTCTACATATATTAATACATTTATATTCACTTCTTTTTCAATCAATAAAACTCATTAAGCATAGTTAGTATATATATTGTCAGGAATTGGCCAAACAATGTATATATTGTTAGGGTTTGATGTCTAAGTCACGATCATGCATACGAAAAAGCTTTGTTGAAAGAAAAAGAAAACATACACTTGTTTATCAAGCCAGAAACATAAGCATGGTTCCATGCACACTCTTTCTATATAAGTAAATACCAATACACATATATATTCTCCGTGGAATTTTCAAGCTCATAGCTTATGTCATGAAGGGTTTGAATATTATATAATAAAGTTGAGAGTGACAAGGTCAGGTGGTAGTGTTGGGTTTATCCACATGATTTGCATGCACGTACATGCTCCATCAACATCATGGCTAGGGTTTGAGTGAGCCAATGGTGGTCCTGACCTTTGGAGGCTGATGAACTTTGGGCATTCAATAGGTCATTGTCCATAGGTGTGTGCCCCTCTTTATGCATGCAATAAGTCCTATGACAAGGACCATATAGAGACCCTCAAGAGGGAAATTCTAGGTGTGGTGCCAAACCTAAGTACCATACCTATACCAATGCAGCAGACAAAGACACAAGTGTGCTCACGGGAACACGTGCACAGCATCATCCATTGTATCTTATGACAAGTTTTGGTGAAGAAGGCTTTGGTGGTCCTTTGCCTAAAACCCTAGCTATGTGATCGTTAAAAGGAGCAGCACGAAAAAATAAAACATATAGAGGCTACAATGTTTTCACCAGTTCATGTATCGATCTTAATCTTACAACCACCGAATCCAAAACTTCAAACGTGTGATAATTCTTAAAACTTTTGAATTTATATCGTGAGGAATTTAAGTGTGAATAACAAACTTAATTGTAATAGCTTTCTAATATGCGTGCTCGATAAATTTAATGTATGAACAACAAACTTATTTGTAATGCTTTATATAGAAGAAGAAAACGAGATTAGTTTTTCCATATATTTAATGTCCATAAAATGCTTATTTATAATTTGTATATAAATTAATTTTAATTTATAGAAAAATCAGTTTCTTTCTTATATTTTTTCTTACAAACTTTTTATAAAAAGGTTCGGCCAAACAAACATGTAGCACATGATATGATAGGATTTAAGTAAGAAATAGCTCATAAATGATTGACACGTTTTTTTTTTTTTATATGATTCAAAACTTGAAAGGTGTGATTCGTGAGGACTTTATTCGAGTAACGATCAATTTATAGAATAAACCAGTAAAACTTTTGTAATTAGTGATCCTTGAATGTGTTAATTAGAGAAGAAAAGAGAAAGACTTATAGGGATTAGGGTTAATGATATGATAGGGTTTTATGATAAAATTTTAATGAATTTGAAAAATAAACCATCACTTTCGGATAATTAAGGTTTATGAGCAATAGTGAGGATCCAACAGCCGAGGTTTTTGGATAGAAGACCAAGTCAAAAGGCAGTCACTTAAAAATTGTTTTCCAAATTATATCAAATTTAAAAATTACTTTATAAAATAATTAAATTAATTAAAAGGTGAAATAAAAAAGCCTATGACACCCATTAGAGGAAGAGCCTAGAGAATAAGAGAATTCGGTTGAATGAAGTCCAGTTTAAATGATGATCTTGTGACTGATTATATATATAACTTGACATTTTCTGTTAAACAAATATTGTAAAAAATAGATCACAATTATTATTTAACATTAGTGTATCTATAATACTATACAAGAATAAATAAGTTTGATGTGGTTAATGAGGAACATGATTTGTTAGATGGGAGCATATTCATTGTTATGTCCAACTAGGATCCATGATTTCATATATATGTGAGCTTGCACAGTTGTCTGAATTTTGGAGGACAGAGGAAGTGAGGAAGGTTTTGAAATTGTTTTTGAGAGAAAGAAAGTTAGGAATTTTAATTAAGAATCTTAAATTCATAATTAAACTAAATTCCTTGAGGCACCCATAAACTTTATAAAATGAGAATAAGAAAAAGTAAGCTCCACTGAGATGTTGCATATGCTCGTTTCTCTTTTGAAACCCACAAACCCTAAATTAAAAGCTTGAAAACTATGTATCCTTCATAGATCATATTGGAAAGCCTAGCTACCTAGTTTGGTTAAATACGCAGCTCTAACTTGTAAGAGCTCTACACATTTTGGCTTTCTTACCTTTTATTCACATCTCTTTCAATCAACATCAACACCAGCTGGATCCACCTTAATCCTTCCTTCAATTTCACAATATGCTCATCTGCTATTCACTACTAAATATTATAATTTATTCAATAAATACTGGCTTCAATTAATAAACATTGATATTTTCGGTTTAAATATAACAAGAAAAATATTTCATTTTCTTTCAACTTCATTAATATATATATTATAATATATTGGGTAAATGGATAGATAGTAGATTCAATACAATAAGTATTGGTATTTTTTTGAAGTATAAAAAAAAAATACAAATTTCCTACAAGCGTAAACTCTATTAATGGTTTTATTACATATGTTTATTACAGGAAAAATTAATAATTAGTGTTAATATGGTTAGAATTTTAACTGTAAGACTAAGTTCTACGTTAGATAAAAATGAGAAGATAGAACAATAATATTTTTGGTAAAAAGTGATATCAATTCTTTATCTATTGAATTCAGGTATGATTAATGTTGTATGTTTCTTGTGAACATTCTCTTTTATGAACCTAACAAATATACAATTAACCAATTAATTATGAAAAAACTATTAAGAATTTTAAAATTTTAAAGTTACAGAATAAAAAAGCTCATTTTCAAGATTGATTGCATATTAACATCAATTTTCTCTTTAGCAAACACACGATACAATTATTAAAAATCAAATATATGTTCAATTACTTTAATCATTAATGAAGTTTAAACAAAAATAAAAAAACTAATGAAATTAAAATTTTGTATCAAAATTGTAATATGTTTTTTATACTAAAAATAAATGTGTTGCTGTGACCGATTATTTATCCTAATTTAGTTGAAACACGACAATTTTTCTTACACTCTCTTTAATTAAGATTTCTCATATTTAAAACCATAAATTCATTGTAGCCTAAACTATTGCAATCAATGAGTTGCGAATATCTCTCCCTGCATCTAAACGATCTTTGATAATTTCTGTTTCATTTCTTTCAATTCTTTCACCATGTTTCTGGAATCATCCAACATATTCTTATTAATCCCAAAACGAATCAAAACATCAATTAGTTTGTTTTAGCTAATACGTTACTTTCAATTTACTGTGTCTGTTTTTATTTTGACGAATGTTGTGTGCATCGACACGAATCTCTATTTGTGCAATAATTTAATTAAACAAAACCCACAATTTTACATCTATTTTTTTCCCTAAATCAAACACTTCACAATCATGTATTTATTTTACCCTAAATCAAATAAATTCAATTCGACAATTACTCTAAAATCATAATAAAAAATTACAGAATAAAACAAAAAAAACTAATAATAGTAGGATATTAATTTATCTAAGAAAGAAAAACATTATCAAATGGAAAAAAAGTATTACTGAATGATAAAAACAAGAATTATATGATAGAAGAGAAACAATGGTGAAAAGAATAAAGATGATTCGCGAGGTGTGTAGATAAGTTTTTATTTTGAAATTTTAAATATTGATAGGTTAAATAAGAATAAAATATCTTATCATATTTTCTTTATTTTTAACCCTCATGTAAAAGTTACATAAGTGAATATTTATAAAAGGAACTTATTGAATAAACTTATTATATCTCAATAGTCTAATAAACATTAAATTAAAATAGGATATAATAAGTTATTTATGTTGGTAGTCAAACATATTAGATCACATATAGACTAAAAGATAATATTAAATCATAATATATAGGTCAGGACAAACTTCATCTTATTGACTGGTTTAGTGAGATTAAGTTTGACATAAATTTTACTATCTTAATATGATATTAAAGCCATAAAGCCCATTCTAGTCAAAATTTAGGCCTATCGTGATATTCAATATCATGTTTTCTCGATTCCCATGTTTGATGTTCTTGATCGGAGGTGATACATTGAAGATTTTAAATCAACTAGAGATAAGACTAAGTAGATATAAGTAGAGTTCAAAACTCATCTTACAAGATGATTTTATAAGATTAAGTAGATATAAACTTACTTAATAAGATGATATCCACGACATTCAAAGTTAATCAAATTCATTAAGATTGCTACCATCCACTATTAAGTTCTTGTTGGACCACTCAAATAATTAATTCAACACTTAATATGTTCATTTATTCTTTCGGTGACAGTAATAAGATTTCACATCAATTAGAGATTAAGTCAAATAATAATATATAAGTGGAGCATAAAACTTCACTCTTCAAATCAATTTTATTAAATTGAGTTAGACATGAAACTCTCTTAGTGTAAATATTGTAAGATGGGTACCATGTACTTACTTTTTGTATAAGGGTTTAAGCACTCCAAGTGTCCTACATTAATTTTATTTTTCTTGATAAAAAGATGAACTTACTTATTAAAAGTTTAAGTGATAACTCTATAATTATAATTAAGAAGTGTATCATGTAATTTATCTTGAGAGCAATAAAAGTATATATATTATTAAATTAAAATAATACCTTTTATAAAATTCAATGTAGTAATTTAAACCTGCATTATGTATTTAAAGTTTAGATATGAAATTTAAAATGCTCTTTCATATAACGTGTATAATGAGTAAACCTTCCATTGCTACAAGTTAATGGTGGAGGTATGCGTGATGAGATTAACACATGAAAACTTTTAGTTAAAGTGAGCCTCTGGATTCTCATTCTATTAGGTTTCAAAAAGTTTACTTAATTTACTTTTTTTCTCTCTAAGATTATATAATGATTAAGCCGAACCTTTTCCTTCCCTTAGGGCAATAGCGGTTCGTCCTTTCTTTGAGGGATATGTGCCCCATAAGTAAGCCACAATGTGTTAATTTAAGCAAATTAATACATCCACTTAATTTTAATTAGTTAGTGACATAAAGCAGTGATAAGATTAGAAAGTCAGAAGTATATAGTAATCATGATTATTTCGATAATAGAATGGAATTTGGAAAGTGATACATGCAATGTACACAACCTTTAGGGAGAATGTGTAGATAAGGAATATTGTAAATTAGGTTATTATTAGATTTTTTTATCATAATATGGCTATTTTGTTGATACCATATTCCTTTTAGGAGCTAATAATAAAATATAAATACTGAAAGTGGAGAAGAGAAGCATCTAATACCTAAAAATATATAACCTATTTCTTTTTACATGAATAACAAAAACTGAGGTGAGGGACTAATACCAAAGTAACCAAGTACTAATTAGTGGTGAAGCATTGAAAAATGAGCACATATTCCATAATTTTCTTAATATTTATATCTGATTGCGTATGAAAGCTTATAATTTGATGGGGCCATGGAAGTTTTCTAAGAATGGTTTAGAGTATATGCGTGTGTTATTTATTTGAAGCTCTACAAAGAAAATTATGATTCGAAATCTGGTATATGAACAAACACCCTTTTTTGTTGATATATAAAGAATCACGTAGGTTTGAAGATTCTATGCATATATGTATGATATCGCATTAAATTTCAAATTAAAATAGTTTATAAGAGTTGACACAACTTGTGACGAATGTCATGGAAATGAAACCCATTTGAAAACAGAATCTCTCTATATATCCTCCAAATTATATAGAAAACCGTCATCAGCAAGATATACAGAATTGTTATCAAATTCGTGTGTACGTACAAGCTACGTAAACGTATTGCTTTTTGCATTAAATAACGGCTGAAGATCATAGCTTGAATTAAAGAATAGTAAGAATTCAAGTGTGAGTCTTGTATTAGGTTGAATAGATATAAAAAAAGTTGTGTATAAAATATAATAAAAAAGACTTTTAATTTTAAATTTATTGAGATAACACCTGAAGTGATGCAACACTATTAAATATACATATTAATATTTTGTCTTAAAATCTATTAAGATAGCATAGGTAGATATGGTTTATTTTAGAGTTTGAAGTTTTATTATAAAGTAATAAAAAATATTGATTTTTAATTGTAGCATAATTCTAAAATTATAGAAATCAATTAAATTGATTTAATGAAATATATAGTAAAAACTTCATTGGGTTTGGTTTTATGATCCACTTCCTTACAAAGTACAAAACAATATACTTCTAATTCATATTCGAGCATTCACACAACATATAACAAGCACTAATGTCTTAGACGCAAGTCTAAACTTTAATAATAAAATCTTAATGTCTTAGCAATTTTTATTATAACTTCAAATTAAGTTCAACACTTTGATGTTATGAATGATTAATTATTTTACATTTATGTCTTGCATGGAAATCTATACTACCCGAAACCTTTCCAACATTATTTTTTTATAAGTAGGAATTACGAAATATATAAACAATAATCATGCAATAAGAACAAAAATATAACATAAGAGTGATGGAAAAGAAATATATTGAAAGTAGAAATCAAAAAGAGTTAGGATACATTGTTAATGTATTTTATTATGCCTTTATTAATCTTTATTAGATTATTTTCTACCTTTAATAGATTGTTGCTAGGATTTATCAACAATTGCTCCGTGTAAATAAAAAATCTCCTATAATCTCTCCCTTTATTGTATATCTCTTGCAATCTCCCATATTAATGTAAAAATATTTTATGCTGCCTATTTGAGAAAAGAGGGTTGAAGAATACATGCAAGTTTTTGCAAAGAAATCATGTCATATACTATGCTCTCTCTTGCCTTGATATCCTAACGTACATCATGTATAACCCCTTGAATAAGGGAATTAGTTACTCCTATAGATTCTGAACACTAGAAAGGAATAATTAGCAATGCCTCTAGCCTCCAGAATAAGCCTTTGTCGTATCTCTCTTAGAGTTAATTTCCTATCTATAGGATCTAAGCAAGTTTGCTCAAATTGAATTAAACCTGAAATTTGTACTTGTTTTTTGTAATTGAAGTAACCAAATTTGTTGACAACTGGTTTTGTTGAGATATTCATCAATCTTTAGTGATTTTCATTTATTTGATTTTTGTAATTGAAGTAAGCCAATATGTTGATAACTGCTTGTTGAAATATTCTTCAATTTTCAGTGATTTTCATTTATTTGATTTTTGTAATCAAAGTAACTCAATATATTGATAACGGATTTTATTAAGATATTCTTCAATCTTTAATGATTTTCACTTCTCTACACAATGTTTTCACAAATAAGAACTAAATATTTTTATTTCTCAATATATTAAATAAAAACCTTAATTATCTAAAAAGTAATGATAAAAATACCAATAAAAAATAAAAATTAACAAAATAAAAACAATAATGTCAATTATCAACCGGTACAGATACAAGTGTATACCCATTAGAGATGAGTCAAAAATTTTATACTCATTGAGTTTGAGTACGTGGATGAGAATGAATTTTATTTTAGAATGAGTATGAGATAGCAAAACTTATCTTCATCTCGTCCCATTATTATCCTATTTGCAACATGACAAGAAATATTTATGCTTTTTTACTTGTTTTAATGATTTTATAAAAATAAAAAATACAATTTCTAAAATATCTATAAGACATTATATTTGTTTCGTTTTTATAATATATTTAAAATGTATATATGTAAATTGATTAACCATTAAGAAATAGGGATATAACTATAAAAATATTATTATCTTCAACTTTGAAAAAGACATATAAAGTGCGTGGTTGCAAGGACCTAGTGATGCTGGGTTGATTTTGTGCGATTGTTACATTTTGACGTGGTTGCAATAGCAAAGTGCGTGGTAACTAGAGATATGTGCTTGCTCATCACGTTCATTTTAGTTTGCGATCCGCATCATCTTTGGTGTTGCTGCCTTATGTTTGTTCATTGTTGTGTGTAACGTGTGCATTGTTGTGTCTTCCTGCTTGCACTTCCTAAGCGATGGTTCAATGGATGTTGGCCATGGATGATGGTGACTACGTGAAGAGGAAAAAGGAAGATGATGGTGGTGACCAAGATAATGGCTTCCTGCACTCCATCAATTTCTAATTGCACCCCTCATTTTTTGGAATTCCAAATTTATCTTTACGAGTTTTATTTAAAACTGATCTCCTTCATAAAGACGGTGGTTTGTAGGGACTACTGTGACATGGGGAAAGTAAACAAAATTCTTACCTCAACCGCTGGAACTAAAATGGTCTCTCTGGTGCTCCAAATGCAGTGGGACAATCGCAACGAAGACAACATGGAAGGAACCACTTTGGGAATGAAAGAGAGAGAGAACGGGGAAGGTGAAGGAAAAGAGAGAACCCATAAAGTCATTTATGACATTTCACACATTTCAGGCGGTGTAGATCAAAATTTGGAGGGGTGCAAGAAGCAATTTCCCTTTAAATTAGAAATAACTAGACTTGTAATAGAGTAAAGGAGTCGATGATACTGGGTTTGTATTTTAGCCTTATAGTCTAGGATTACATATTCTTACATCATTTTACTACGTAAGATTCCATTTTAAATATAAATACAAATGGTGTATTAATTGAAACCAATAATTCATCTCATTAAATAAAGTAGTTGTCATGAAAATTGTACAAGCTAAATCATGAATAATAAGGTAAGTCACAAACCATATATTGTTTTAAGTTTTGAACACTCTACATAGAAATCTCCAACCATACTAATAATCTAACCATAATATACATTCTAGAGAAATTATGCTTTTGTTGATCACCTTGTACTTGTTTATTATTTTGTTGTTCATCTTCACTACAAGATATTTTGTATTGATCAATGAGATTTTACTAATAGATAAATTTTTTTCAAGAAAATGGATTTTAGTAATGAATATTTTTTGTCGATAATTGATTCATTAATAAAGTGAGTGTAAGACTTTTCGTTAAATTTGAAAAATATATTTCTTTTGTTATTAAACCCATTGAAGATGGGTAAAAAGAAGAAAAAAACAAAGAAGAAAAAGAATAAAGAGAAAAAGAAAAAGAAGAGAAAGAAGAAGAGCATAGAGTGACAAGAAAAACTGAAAGATAGATTACACTACACTCAAAATATATTCATTTTAAATATCCTCTTTGCTACAACAATTGTAGTGTTAATGTTTAGGATCATGTATTCAAGTCTCTCTTTCACTCGTTCTCACTGTTTTAACCAAAATTATGATAATTTATATTTATTATTATGCGTATACGTAGAGATGACAAATAAAATCGTCTTCATGAATATTGTTCAAACTCATTTTTATTTTGATGAAAAATCTTTACATTGGCTAAAATATATGTATGGGGATGAGGATAGATCACTAGTACAAAAACAGTGTATAACGTCACGCGTTTAACGTCCAATCACTGAATAGTCTAGTGACATTTTTGTAAATAAATGCAATTATTAAACCTCGTTTAGAATTGTAATTCGACATAAAAGGATACAAAACGTCGAATGTCCTAGCATTAGACGTCAAAAGGTTAGTGAATTCAATAAAAATTTGAACGGAGATTGAAAATTCATTCACTTTATCTTAGCGTACGACACCCTCTTCTCTAGTCAAACTTTTCTCGAACGAAGTTTGATTACCATCACATGTAATCTTTTTTCATTTGATACAAATGCATTTTATGTATGATTTTCGTTTGTTTTAACCGATTATTTTCGTGTTTTTGTTCTTTATAGGCGCATTCTGCTTTCTTTGTCATAGGTGACGACACTTTATTCCGACAAACTCACCTTGTAAAGGTTAGTTTTCGTTTTTGTTTTGAAGAACTTATTGAACTTGTTTGTTTTTTTGTTGAACTTGTTTGTTGTTATTTGGTTGAACTTGTTTGATTGAACTTGTTTATTGTTGGTTATTGTTGTTTGTTGTTGATATTACGTTGTTCATAATTCTTACTTTATAAAATACCAACAACTGAAATTTGTTGTTTTTCTGCTTTTCAGGTCTCGTAGAGGTGTAAAAAACGATCACAATTAATTAAAAAAAACAAAAAAATTTGATTTACGTCGTCGTATATTAACAAAATTCGACGTTAACTTAAGATCAAATTTTTTAAATTCGACGTCAATTAAACGTATCTTGATATGACGTCGTTCGCGAATTTTTCGTTAAAAGTCCAAAATATTCGACGTTGTACGCGACTTTTATACTAGTGGATATATACATATATGTCATATCTCAATTCTGACACTCACCGTAACACTTTCTATTGTTTCTTTCTTCTAATCATTTGTCTTGTCATGAAATTCATTCACATCTCGAATATATTTTTCTCTTATCACAAATTTTGCGCAATTATGTTCAAATAATGTATGTTAATTAAATATTTTTTTACGTTTCTCATTTGAAAATTTCTATTCTTTTTTAATATTTTTATTTATTGTGTATTTTTTTCACATGAAAATGTTTAACTCTTTCAATAACATAAACTTTTCAATTTTTAGATAAGACTTATCTTTTTTATTCTTTTATTATTATTTTTTTTCAAATTTGAATAACTCTTTTGTTTTGCTAAAAGAAAATTTATTTCGACTAGGTTGAAAATTGAAAAATTTATATCTTTATGATATTTTTCATCTTATCATACTTTATTTATACATTTGTTTTCCTATGTATGATTTTGTTCCATGGACTATCAAATTGTTTCTAAGACACATTTGCTCATTTTAAAAACAAATATTTTTATTGGTTGTTTATTTTTATCATTTAAAATATTTAATGATTTTATTTATATATTTAAATGTTGTATATATTTTTTTAATGAAATTATTTTATTTAAATAAGTAAAATGACTCTTAATCAAATTTAATATAATTTTTTTTATTTCTTAATTTAAATTAGTCATTTATTAATTTTTAAAATTTTTTTATTATGTATAATTTTCATTTGTAATTGAATATTTATTATTTTATATATATATATATATATATATATATATATATATCATATTTGTAATTGCATAAAAAAGTAAAAAAATAATCCAACAAATATTTAAAACAGATAATGATCACCGGTGTTTATAAAATTTAAAATAATAAGAAATATATTCAAATATAATAAATAAAATTAAAAATTAAAAATTAAATAAATTACAAATTGGACAAGTAGATTATAATTATCAGTTAAAACTTTTAAAATCATTTTAAAGTCCTTAATAGTTAAATTAGTTTACAAATCAATTAAATGATTCAATAAACACCTTTTATTGACATTTATATAAGTTAAATTTCAATGTTATCTTGAAAATAAACAAATACCTAATTTTGCAAGACAAAGAAAAATAATTAATTTTAATTAATAATAAATAACTATAGTTTAATTTTACAATTATTATTACATTATAATCACATTTCTCCCTATTATTCTTCCTAAAGACACTGCTTAATAATTTTACATATGTAATTGTGTTCTGATACTTAATTTTGAATTAAGTTCATTGATTAAAATCTGACTTGAGTATCGAATAAGTTTACATATGTAATTGTGTTCTGACATCTAATTGTGAATTAAGTTTATTGATTAAAATCTGACTTAAGAGTCAAAGTGTCTCTAGCGGATACCTATCTCTCGATTCAGACTTGAAAAGGTGAGAACAAGTGATTTAGAAGCAAGAAGAAGTGATAACTGAAAAATGTGTTTTTCGACCCCAATCATCTATATACTCAAACACATATGTATTAATTAAAATAATTGTATTTGAGTACAGAGGCAACAAATATATAAAAGTCTGAATCATTTGTAATATACTATTATATCATTGATTTTAATCATGAATTAATGTTTTAAATATTTTCATTGTGTACTAAAACTGGTTGTTTGTATGCCGTTTATAATTTTCTGTCCAATAATATAGTCAATTTTTATATTATTAAATTCAATAGTATAATTAAAGAATAACATTATTAAAAAATAAAAAAAGAAAACAAATAAAAGTGAGCAATTTTTTTAAACACAGACAATTAAAATTAAAGAAAAGAAATTAAATTGTGAGTAAGATGGACTGTGACGATGAAAAGTGGAAAATTGACTTTTACAGTAACTGCACGGTTGTCCAATGGAAAAGTAGTTTAAGTTCACAAAACTTATTGAACTTGTTTGTTTTTTTTTTGAACTTGTTTGTTATTATTTGATTGAACTTGTTTGTTGTTGTTTGATTGAACTTGTTTATGGTTGGTTATTGTTGTTTGTTATTGATATTACGTTCATAGTTCTTACTTTATAAAATATCAAAAACTGAAATTTGTTGTTTTTGTGCTTTTCAGGTCTCGTAGAGGTGTAAAAAACGATCACAATTAATTAAAAAAAACAAAAAAAATTGATTAACGTCGTATATTAATAAAATTTGACGTTAAGTTAACGTCGTATATTAACAAAATTCGACGTTAATTTAAGATCAAATATTTTAAATTCGACGTCAATTAAACGTATCCTGATATGACATCGTTCGCGAATTTTTCGTTAAAAGTCCAAAATATTCGACGTTGTACGCAACTTTTATACTAGTGGATATATACATATATGTCATATATCTATCCTGACACTCACCGTAACACTTTCTATTGTTTCTTTCTTCTATACATTTGTTTTGTCATGAAATTCATTCACATCTCGAATATATTTTTCTCTTATCACAAATTTTGTGCAATTATGTTCAAATAATGTATGTTAATTAAATATTTTTTACATTTCTCATTTGAAAATTTCTATTCTTTTTTAATATTTTTATTTATTGTGTATTTTTTTCACATGAAAATGTTTAACTCTTTCAATAACATAAACTTTTCAATTTTTAGATAAGAAAGACTTATCTTTTTTATTCTTTTATTATTGTTTTTTTTTTCAAATTTGAACAACTCTTTTGTTTTGCTAAAAGAAAATTTATTTCGACTAGGTTGAAAATTGGAAAATTTATATCTTTATGATATTTTTCATCTTATCATACTTTATTTATACATTTGTTTTCCTAGGTATGATTTTGTTCCATGGACTATCAAATTGTTTCTAAGACACATTTGCTCATTTTAAAAAAAAATATTTTTATTGGTTGTTTATTTTTATCATTTAAAATAATATTTTAATAATTTTTTATATAATTATTTTTATTTTCTCACTCATTATTATAAGCATAACTTTATCATTAGTATAAATAAATTTTATTTATTATAACATAATAATTTAATGTGATTAGCATGAATAGTTGTTATTACCATCTTAATATATATTAAAGTTCAATATGTTAAACTTTAATTATTATTAATTTAATATATGTTCTTTATGTGATTTTAATGAAGTGGTGTATTATAATTTTTATTTGGGTATAAGAAAGAGATTTCATTAAAATTTTAAAAGGAGTGAAACAAAGAGACATTTGAAATATTTTTTAATTTGAATATTTTTTTATTTTATATATTTTTTTTAAATATTTAGAAATTTTATCAACTAAGTTTCATTAATATTTGCAATTTTAATAAATGTTTTGTTTTTTTGTTACATCAATTTAAGATGTATACGATTATAATTTTTTCTAAATATTTGATATTGAAGAAATGAAAATACTTTCCTTTTAATATTGAATATAATTAGTTTTAATAAATGTTTTTGTTCTTATAAAAAAATCATTGTTTGGAATGTATATTTAATACTTTATTTAATACTTTCCTTTTAATATTTAATACTTTCTATAATCCATTATTGTTTGGAATGTATATTCAATAGAACATTGTACTTCTGATAAGAAAATCATGAACAGTAAATCGAAGAGAAATGCACACCAAAAACTTGATGAAGTATTGAATGGAAAAGTTTCACACCAAACTAATCTTTGCATATATAATGTTTGGTTTGGCTTCACTTTTGCTAAAATGAATTGAATTTCCACATGAACTTAAAGCAACACAGAATTGCTTCCTTTTCATGGTGCCATTGTGATTTTCCACGTTCTTTTTAAATTTGTCCAATTTTATAAGATCAAAACAAAAGAATCCCTCTTCAGATTTTTGAGCACATATGACCTGAACCCTCGGATAAAAAGACATCAAAAGAAGAAAAAAAACATTCTTAAAACAAACATCAAACTATAAATAACTTGTTCATTTATTTATACGTCGCAACCACTTAAAATACAAGTTTATTTTCATTGACCAACATTTTCAGCGACAACGAACTCTACATCATCCTTTCCAATATCCGTTTGTGTCTTCCTGAAGGCCCTCTTCTCATTCTCTTCCTCCTCTCAATATAAGTGTAATAAAACGTATATCTATATATAGATAGATAGATATAGATATCTATATCATCTTTATTTCATGAACCAGTTTATAAAACGATCAAGAGTGAAGCGATGGCCATCACCGATCCAACCAAGCTCATCTTAATGGTGGAGGAGCTTGCAGTATCTGCAGCACCATCAGCAGCGGGACCATCTGCTGGGGCATCGGCTGTTGCTGGGGCATCAGCTTTAGGAGACTCGGCAGGTGAAGGCGCGGCTGCAGTTTCCGAAGGAGCTGGTGCCTCAGCAGTGGCTGCAGAAGGAGATTTTGCATCCTCCGCAGGAGCTGGTGCCTCCGCACCGTCTTTCGTTGCGGGTGCTTTGGCACTGTCTGTCGAGGGAGCAGATGCCTTGCCACTCTGTGTGGAGGGAGCCGGTGCCCTGGCTGTCTCTGTGGGGGGAGAGGCTTTAGCTTGTTGTGGTGACTGTGCAGATTGGGTTTGATTGTCAACACCTGGGGCGATGAGGGGCTTGGTGATTTGAAGAATGGAGATGTTGTAGGGCTGGGTGGTGACGGTCTTGACGAGCTCGGAGTAGTCGGAAGTGCCGGCGGGGCTGAAGGCGATTTCGCCCTCGCCGATGAGTGAAACGTTGACGAAGCCTTGTTGCTTGACGGCAAGGCCTGTGGACTGGTAGAGGGTTGTCAACAGGGAGCTGTTAGCTTGAACTTCCATGAGCTTCTTCTCATCATAGTAGTCAAGGATGATGTGGGTGCCGATGATGGCCTTAATGACTGCTGGGGTTTTCCCGGAAATGGAAGAGATGGCGCCGTTCTCAACAGCAAGAACGGTGATGGTGTTGCGGCTGTTGATTTGGTCTGCAAGCTTGGATTCGGTGATGTACTTGTTGAATGAGGACAGCTCTGGATACTTTTCCAACATCTCTGTGATGTTAAAGCCATTAATAGTAGAAGACAATGCAAGCAGAAGCGCTATGCAGAGAAGAGAAGAGCTTTTGAAACTCATTTTTGGAGCCTTCTTTAAGCTTCTTCTCTTCACTTTGATTATGCTTTCTTTCGTTTGTCTCTATTATGCCTTTTGTCTCCAAAACCAAGCTTGAAGAAAACTGTTCAACTCACGGGTTTCTATATGCTTCCTTCAACTGGAATTTATGCTTTCGATTCCTCTTCAAAACCCTATTTCGTGAACGGCTTAACGTGAACCTCTCTCTTAACTATTTGGAGAAACATTTTAATGGTTAACCTCGTTTTTCTATCTTTAAGTTATTTATAATTTTAGGGTGATCATGGTTGGTGGTGGTGCAAAAATGACAATAAATGTCGTCTCTCACTGCTAAGTGTTTTTCTATCTTTGAGTTTACTCCTGTTTTTCTCACTAATAGATTCTTTTTTCTGGTGTAAATATATATTACAACTAGTTCTATATAAAATCAAGCCATACACCCAACATCTTGATATTGGTTTAGTATTTTTAAAATTGTCAACGAGGATTTTGGAAACTTTAGAAGGTGAATCTAAGATTAATGATTTAATCATTGAGAAGCATGCGGAAACACTATAATAATGTGTTTGAATAAGACATAAAGGGTCATTATTTTTTCACATTCAATTTTTATCCTTTATGTAAAAATCACTTTTTATAATTTTATAACAATTGTTTATACCGACTATAATTCACCGTTATAATAAGTAACATGGTAGCAGAATTGTAATAAGATAATACCTTCTATATTAGTCATGGTAATATTTTTGTAATTAAAAAAAAAATTCTTACACTGTTTATAGTTATAACCGATAGGTCACAATGACATTTTTTAATAAAAAATAAAACTTTTTATACTGATTCTAATTATAATTGGTATAGAAAGTAGTTTTCTTTTTCATTTGTAAACACACAAACAGAGGGTTTTCAAAATGTTTTCTCTCGTTTAGGGTTTCTTCCTACATGCGACGTAATTAAATTGTTGATTTAACTCATTTCTTTGCTAAACTCTAGCTCAAGGAATACAACGTCATCACGATTTTGGATCTCTCGTTCTACGATAGGAACAAGGAGCCATCGCCTCTCTCAGCACAATTAAGTCGTTGGTTGGCTTACGGGGAACTGCAACGACAAAGGAGAATGCGGTGTTTGCGTTGCTGCAACTGTCGCAAGTGGAGGAGAACTAGGCATCGATTGGGCGGGTTCTACGTGGAGAATGATGCTTCAACGATATAGGTGCCTGTTATTTGCTAAGTGTTTTCCTTTTATTGTTTTTTCTGTCTATGAAATTATATGTATAAATAAATACATGTTTGTTGTGTCTAGATATATTTTTTATTCTCTATATTCAAGGAAGAAACTCAAAATTTCTTACGATTATTAGGTTTTGTTAGAATTTCAACTGCTGCAACTGATGTTCAAAATCATAGTATTGTTTCAATTGGGCTTGGATTTGAGTAATGGTAACGAAATGAAGAAAAATAAAGGGAAGGATGCAGATGTGTGAAATACTTTCTATTATGGTTGTGGGGTTAATAGGTATAAAAAATGTTACTTTGTATACCGGTAAAACTGGTATAGAAAGTTGAAACTTTCTATTTCGTGTGTATATATACTGGTTCAGGAACCAGTATAAAAAACCTTTCCTACACTAGCGGATAAGAAATTTTAGTAATTCTAAAAAATTGAAATACATGGTAATTGAATTACTCACAATTCAAATTTCTTCATTTCTTAATTAGTTTGTTTGGATAAACTAATTAGAATATTCTAATTTCATAATTAGAATATCTTAGAATAGTTTATTTAGATAAAACAATTTAATTTATTTTTTAAGACAAAACTTTATTTTAAAAGTATGTGGACAATTCAACTCTATCTTTTGACCATGGATGACTCGTTTTGACCTTCGGTCTCGAGTTGACCTTCAACCCTAGACAACCCAACTCAACATTTAGCCTAGGCTCACTCAGCTTGACCTTCAGTCTGAATTGACTCAGCTCACTCAGACTAACTTGACTTGTTCAAGCGTAAGCCATATTAACTTCACTCAACCTAGGCTTAGACAAACTTGGCTTGACCTAACATTACATGGTCTCGACTTGATCATGATCCAACTCAGTTGAACATACAACTTAGATAATAGTGGATTCATGACTTGACTGAATGAGGGATGCCATGACTAATCTCAATCTGGGCTCAAACCAACTTGGCTAAATCTAGACCCAGACCAACTTAACTTAAGCTAGGTGTGAACTAACTAAACTTGGCCTATGTCTAAATTGACTCAGCTTGACTTGGACTTGCGCCAACTCGACTTAACCTTGGTTAGGGCCAACTCACTTGACCTGGATCAATGCTAACTATGGTTGACTGGGGTTTAGGCCAACTTGGCTAACTTCACTTGACTTAAGCTCAAGTTAACTTGGCTTGACTCAAATTTGAACTAACTTGAATCAACCTTACGTGAGCTTGACTTGGTGCAATCTTGGTGCAATCTTACTTTGGTCTGACCCGATTTAACATTTCATAACTTGAAAATAATTTCATTTAATGTAAATCAAGAAAAAGTTTTTCAAATATAAAAAATGAAAAAATATTGAAGAACTTTGACAAAAAATAACATCAATCAAGATCAACTATAAAAAAATTATCAATATTTATATTTTTAACTTTTTAATAATTATTCTATATTTAAAGAGGTTTTTGAACTTGGTGGCAAAAGAAATACTATATCACAAAAGGAGCTTAGAATAGTGATCCAAATGTTTCATCAGACTCACAATCATGAAAAGAACCAAAAATAGCCGAAAAATCACATGCAAAAGAAGGTTGAACGATTGTATGTGAAAGTGGGCTGACTCAAATGAAAAGAGAGAAGGAAACTTACCTTAAGCTAAATTAGGATTGAGTGGAGTGGAAAAGTTCTCCTATTCAAAAACTGCCCATGTCCAAGGAGATGAGAAAGGTGTGAGGAGAATGTGAATAAATGTGAGTGATGGTTTTGGAGACAAAACAAAACGCAAGAGTAAACTTTTTTTCTGTTGTTGTCAACAAAGGATATATATGTAAGAGGAGTTCTAATTTAGCTTTAGAAAAAAAGATTTTACAACCACTACGTTTAGAGCAAAATTACTGAAAATAATTTGTTAAACCATACATAATCTGTACATAAACTAGATTAATTATTATTGGTTTTATTTAGCATATCACACTAAACTATGTGATCCAGTAGAACAAAAATATATATAAAAAAATTCTCACAATTCATAGCTATAGCATGCTCACCACTGTCAATAACGTCATTAAATTTAGATCTGTTGTTCTTTTTTTTTTCTTAATATTGAACAATTTGTCATATTAAAATAAAAATATATATTTTATGAAGAATAAAACTAATTTCTTTTAGTTTCACATAAATTAAAATCAAAATTTTAAAACTTTACAATGTCAAATCAAACTTCAAATTTCATACAACTGGAGAAAGAGCTTCATGTTGACAACTCTCTTTCCTCGAACTTCAATACTATAATGGTTGATGTGATAATTTTAATAAAAAAATATACATAATATATATATAACACAAACTATGTTAAATTCGTTTTTTTTTTCAAAATACAATTTAATGTAAAATTTGTCATTATATGCTACCACCACAAAACTTGACAAGACATAACACAATCACACGTTTTTACGTAATCAATAAGAATTTTCCTTTTTTTTACCAAACTAAATTTAAACCAATTTTTGAAGAATAAAAGAACCCTTTGAAAAAACAACACACTCATTGCAAAAATGATAGCAATTGTGGTTGCAATGGCCTATTGGATGAAATGCTGCTATTTCTGACTTCAATGATAGGGAAAAGTTTTGAGCCGACTCATGAAAAGGCAACACAAACTGAACCATCATCACCAATTAGTTATCACCAATTAGTTATCAGTAATACATGACACTTGTTACCATTTTTTTCACATGCCCTTTGCCTCCAACCACACCAATGTTTATATATATATATATATATATATATATATATATATATATATATATATATATATATATATATATGATTAAGACTCATTTATTGAAATTAGTCATATTATATATTTTCTTTAGAATCAAAGTTTGTAAAGTTATATGCACCTTTCATATTCTTATTTATTTGATCATGTCTACCAAATTTCATATACATAAAGGTTTAGTGCATCTCTTAATTCTAACATATGACATTATATTTATAATTAAAAAAAGTATAAATACACGTCGTTAAATATCATGTTTACAATAATTTTAAGGCTGTTTAGTATCCAGTTTTAAAAATGAAGATATTGGGTCCCTATGTTATGAAAAATATATGAATAAGGTTCACAAAGAAAGAACAAGTTCAACAAATCTTCAAAGAAAAAGCTGAACAAGAGATAGAAAAAGCTCAACAACAAAAGAGAGAAAAGAAAAAGTACGACCACATCAGCATGAACTTAACGTCTTTGTTGTCAACTTAACGGACAAAACCTTATTCATACACTTTTCATAACATAGAGACTCAATGTCTTAATATTTAAAACCGGATACTAAACAGAAATTTACCTATTAACAAGGACGAAGTAAACATTTAAGTCTAATTTTAAAAAAAAAAAATACCTTTTAATTTCTTTAAAAATATATATCACCAAAGTACGAAAAGATAGCTGTTATTTTAAGCTCAGTTTTCAATTTTTACTTTTTTAGAAACAAACTAGAAAACAACGTACATTTTCAAAGTCAAGATTATTCAGTTTTATTTACCATATTTCATTCTTTTGGTAACGTCATTTTCTCTTACTATGTTCTTTCTATCAAATTTTCGTCACATATTTCCATATTTAACTAAATATTTTAGTTTCAAAATCAAAGCAAAGTTTTAAATCGGCACAAAAATAATCTAAATTTTAACTAAGGGTTTGAAAAAAATAACAAAAAAATGAAGAATTTGGAGGAATCTGTGTCATGCATTAAAAAAAATGGCACCCCCAATATATGCAAAATTAAGACACCATGTTTTATAAATAAGATTAAACAAACAGAAATACTAAGAATGACTGAAAGAATAAAATATAGAGAAAACAAAGACTTATGAGAAAATGAAGGAAAATTCATATCCCAATTTGTGTTTCACAAAAAACATAGAGGTGACAGAACACTGACAGAGGAAGATCATACCTATTGCTTAACCTTCCAACACTATTATGGATTTAGATGTTACAAACAAGAGCATCTATAACAACTCAAACCATAATAGAAAAACATACAAAGAGTTTTGATAACATATCTTGTAAATTTAATCTCAAACACAAATGAAACCTGAATCTAGTCCAAATTACAAAACCAAACCTATCGATACTCATTTGAGACAGTCAACAACATATCCAAAAAGACTGTCTCTCTCTCAAACTGTGTCAAACTAGCAACCACATACAACTGGTTAACAAATTATGAACAGGTTTCCATTGTAGAAATTCTAACATTAGAACAATTTATCTAGCTTCACTTCAAGTCAAGCCAAAACATAGAACATACGAAACAACTAAAGTTAACTAAGTGTTTGATATCTCATCAATGATATCCGAAATGACCTTGTCCATGTCTAGATCCCTCATTGGTTTAAATGGTCGCTTCATGTCCTGAAACAAAATATAGTTGTAAACCACTCTGCATGTTTCAGATGACAACAAAATTGGAGTTCTGTTTTCCTTTTCAAAATCATCTCCAGCAGAAGAAATACATCTTCAGTTGAACAGTTTTATATCAGAATAACTTCAATTCAACTCAGATAATTAACAATTCAGCACACTGATTCCAAATATAGTTCATTATTACCAAGAGACTGATGAACTTCTTGCCACCTTCTTGCCGTATTTCAAAGCAACCTCTTCTTGGCTTTTCATTGAATAAAAAACGAGAGAAGAAATAATCAGATCAAATTGTCTATAACCGAACTTAGAGAAGAAAGATTACTAAAATAAAATATCATATGAAACTCAGTAATTATTGTTTGTTCAGAACTCAGAAGTCTTAACAATGACCCAGAACTGTATCTACACAAAACAATAGTGCATTTTCTAACTCAGTATTGAAACAACCCTAAACAGTATATATAGTATACACAAAGAACAATAGTCCGTTTTGCTTAATTGAGGTTTCCAAAAACAGTTCATGACCACAATTTCATTCACAAAATCACAGTCAATGGGGTTTTCACGATTGCAGCTGCATAAGCTGCTGGTGTCTACAAGTTTTCCCAACATCAAGGATCAGAACAAAAACAAACACATATTTTGAAAACCTTGCCTAAACAAAGTTACACTTGATTAGTGCGTAGAAAGAAAGACTATTGAATAAAACACCACATATTTTGAACTAAAAGTTTAAATAAATAAATAAATAAATATAATAGATCAATGACTTAAGACACTTCCAAAACTTGATAAAACAAAAGCATTACCAACAACTATCATAGTATATATACCTTTTCAGGGTTCAGTATCACATTGACTCCACAATCCGCTTCCTCCAGACGTTCTTTCACCAGATTGGCCCTCATCTTGAACTGGTTACATTGCTTACTAAAATTAACAAATAACAACAAACAACACATTATATAGAAAGCATCCATAACATCATCACCAACGCACACACACAAACAAAAGGCAAGATCTTTGACCTCAGCAAATGAATCAAGTAACATCAACAAAAACAAATAACCATCGACAACCCACAAGTCTTCACCAATAAATACATAAAATGATATTGAAGAGAAAATGCAACAAATAACATATCATATGAACATTTTCAGACCAAATAATACAATCATAACAGCAACAATTTCTGAAAACATTTAACGAAGTTATTCAACTAAGGGAAACAACTAACTCTTATTTTCCTCTTATGTCTTTCCTTTAACCCCAAAAAAACTATTAACTAAGTTGATATTTTGTAAAACATAAAAAACCTTTTCCTAAAAAACAAAATTTTGATTAAGTTATTTCAAATAATACACATAAATAAAAGCACACACAGCCACAAAATACAAAAAGAAGCATTTTTATTTTACCCATGAACCAAAAAGAGAAGAGGGAGAAAGGGACTAACCAGTGCTCAACAACTATAGTCTTGCTGAAAGCCCCTTCTTCATCTTCTTCTATTTCTTCCACTTTATCTGCTTTGACCGAAGCACTTTCTTCTTTCTCGTTCTTCTTCTTCCTACGGCCACTGCTTGTCTTTGCCTTTGCCTTCTTGACTTTCTTGGCTTTCTTCTCTTCTAGCGGAGGGTCGGAGATGGCCAAAGCGGAGCGCTTGGCTGCCGCACGAGTGACTCTCAGCGAAGCCGCCGCAGCCGGTGCCTGTTGGGCGGGTTTGCGTTTGGCTGGTGGCATTGTGGAGTTGTGAGAGAAGACAAGAAAGAAGAAAAAGCAAGGGTTAGTTTCCTATGATAAGTGAAGCAGTCGTTACCTGTCTTTGAAAGGGATTTTATAGGAGCCTTGGCTACCACAATCTTCCCTCATTCACTTTTCACTACTCAAAAGCTTTCTTTACAAACTACTATAATTTCTTTTTATCAAATTATTTCCTAAATTTTACAATCTATTATTATTACAAAACACGACTTCTTTCAACTAAATTATCTTTATAATCATAATTTTTATTATTATTACTATTATTATTATTATTATTCACATAAAAAAACTTAATCTAATTTAATAAATACAGTAAACTTTGTTTTAAGAACAAGTTATAAACAGAGAAGTAGTGCAAAGTATTTGTGATTCTAGTTAAATGAAATTGAAGTCATGTAAATTATGTACCATATAAGGAGTAAAACAATTTTGTTTAAGTGCAATCAATTTTATTATTTATTTATTTTTATAAAACTAAAATTGTTTAAGTGCAATCAATTTTATTATTTATTTATTTTTATAAAACTAAAATTGTTTAGTCTATGTACAAGTCGTTTAACACTAACACAAGTTTTTTATAATGGCAAATACATTGTAGTCACTGTATTTTGACGCAATTTTTGTAATTTCTTTCCGTAAATAAAATTACAAAAAATTTATAAAATATAATATAAAATAAATTAAATATAAATTAAAATTTAATTTTTATTAAATTTAATTTTATAAAATATAAATTAATTTTAATTTTAATTAAATTAAATTTAATAAAATATAAATTAAATTTTTCTTTTTACTTTTTATGAGTAATAAATATTTGCAGGAATGAGTACGGATACCGATTCATTTATAACTCGGTATTAAAATATCTATTAATGGAATCCGTAAATAATAAATATTCACATATACCAATTGTCTATTACAGAGATTTTTTTTTCATCTTTAATTATTATAGTTTATTTGTATCAAATAAATTTTAAGAGTTTCATATGACAAATATCATAATCATGAATGGAAAATATCAAATCTTATAATCATTCATCACACTTATTATCTGGTTTGATTTAAAATGAGAAAATAAACTGACAACTTTGATCTTGAAATGAAAATCCTCTTTCATAAGAGCAAGGCAACTTAAACTTTGGTTTCTAACTAAGTCAATTGTTTTTGTTATTTGTGATTTTATATATTAAGATCATCACGAGTGTTTTTCACTGTAGGATCATCGATAATCTCCGTATTTAAGTTAATTATGTGCAAATCAACCATAAAAGTATAAATTAAAAATTAATTTTTAAAAACATAAATTAAAAATTACTTTTCAAAAATTTTGTTAGTATAAAAGTTTGTGTCAAAATACAATAACTCATTACATTGTCGTTACAAAGAAATCGTATTAATCTTTTAGTGAAAAAAAAGACTATAAAGTCTTATTATGTAACAACTTTACTCCTTATTTACTCAGTTTAAACGAAATTATATGTAATTGAGACGACTTTTTATTATAAATTGTGTTGTATTGACACAACTTATTTTAAGTCTAAATCTTTTTTAAAAATTACACCACTTTCATAATTTTAAACATTAATTACATTACATTCATAAAAAAAAAATACTCGCATTACATATTAAGTGGTTAGTCAAATATAAATATTGTTTGAAACATATTTGGTGTAAAAGACATACATACATCTTTTACTAAATTATTATTAAAATATTTAATGATTTTATTTATATATTTAAATGTTGTATATATTTTTTTAATGAAATTATTTTATTTAAATAAGTAAAATGACTCTTAATCAAATTTAATATAATTTTTTTTATTTCTTAATTTAAATTAGTGATTTATTAATTTTTTAAATTCTTTTATTATGTATAATTTTCATTTGTAATTGAATATTTATTATTTTATACATATATATATATATATATATATATATATATATCATATTTGTAATTGCATAAAAAAGTAAAAAAATAATCCAACAAATATTTAAAATAGATAATGATTACCTGTGTTTATAAAATTTAAAATAATAAGAAATATATTCAAATATAATAAATAAAATTAAAAATTAAAAATAAAATAAATTACAAATTGGACGTTAAGACAAGTAGATTATAATTATCAGTTAAAAATTTCAAAATTAAGTCATTTTAAAGTCCTAAATTAGTTTACAAATCAATTAAATGATTCAATAACCACCTTTTATTGACATTTATATAAGTTAATTTTCAATTGAAAATAAACAAATACCTAATTTTGCAAGACAAAGAAAAATAATTATTTTTAATTAATAATAAATAACTATAGTTTAATTTTACAATTATTATTACATTATAATCATATTTCTCCATATTATTCTTCCTAAAGACATTGCTTAATAATTTTACATATATAATTGTGTTCTGATACTTAATTTTGAATTAAGTTCATTGATTAAAATCTGATTTGAGTATCAAATAAATTTACATATGTAATTGTGTTCTGATATCTAATTGTGAATGAAGTTCATTGATTAAAATCTGACTTAAGCGTCAAAGTATCTTTAGCAGATACCTATCTCTCAATTCAGACTTGAAAAAGTGAGAACAAGTGATTTAGAAACAAGAAGAGGTGATATACTGAAACACATATGTATTAATTAAAATAATTGTATTTGAATACAAAGCAACAAATATATAAAAAATTTGAGTCATTTGTAAGATACTATTATATCATTGATTTTAATCATGAATTAATGTTTTAAATATTTTCATTGTGTACTAAAACTGCTTGTTTATACAAAAGACATCTTCAATGTGAATAGATTTTATTCCTTTGTAACCAGTTGTAGATTTTCTCAACAATTATATAATTTTTTAATAATATAATTTTAAATTATTTATCCATTATATTTTTCTAAAAATTTCTCTTTAATGCTCACCCGTTTATAATTTTCTGTCCAATAATATAGTCAATTTTTATATTATTAAATTCAATAGTATAATTAAAAGAATAAAATTATTAAAAAATAAAAAAAGAAAACAAATAAAAGTGAACAATTTTTTTAAACACATACAATTAAAATTAAAGAAAAGAAATTAAATTGTGAGTAAGATGGACTGTGACGATGAAAAGTGGAAAATTGACTTTTACAGTGAATGCACGGTTGTCCAACGGAGAAGTAGTTTAAGTTCACAGAATTGAGTATCGGAAAAGAATAATTTTAAATGTATTATTAATCTGACTTTGAAATTACTTTCAAAGGGTTCTAGTAGATACTTTTACACATCTTGATGGAAGCACTTCCAGGCAACACACGAGAACAGCTACCTTGACCAGAGAGTGCAGCAAAATGAAAATTGAAGTAATGGAAGATAGTGCATGGAAGATGTTTGATGAAAGTGTGAATGAAGGCAATGATAGTGTTTGGAGCCACGGAGCCACAACCTTCGTACTAAGGAAGGAAGCCAGAAAAGAGTAGTTGAATTCAAATTTCAAAGGTGAGAAATTAGAATGACCAAAGACATATATTTAGAAGTTGGAGGGAGTATCAAAGTTTAGTCATTTTTCTCTCTAAAAATTCAAAAGAAAGCAGTTGGAGAACCCAGTTGTAGCTGCAGAAGAAGCAGGTCTGCTTACATGGATAATCACTTCTTCACTAGCACAGCTGGGCTTAAGAGGATTTCGACTAGGCGAATTCCAAATCTTGAAGGCATTTTTCTTCACATTCCCAATCCGGAAACTAAGTTGTCAAATTCGGAAAACGTCCATTTTGTTTTATTAGAATTGCATATATTTAGAGGTTTGTTTTTTGTCATTGCATAATTGCATCGTAAGAAAAGTACGAAGGACATTAAAAAGTTAGAATTCTTAGAGAGTTTTTGTTAAAACCTCAACCAGAGTTAGTTTTCAAAAATCTCTCAAAAGCTTATAAGGGTGTTTCATCTGCATTTCCAACATTTTACTGTGCACCTTCAACTTTTTCTTAGTAAACATTTTTTTTCCTTTATCTCTTTCTATTTCAAGTAATCCTACACTCCTTTAACTTAACTGTACATCCTATTAACAAATTTTTTAAAACTTTGTCTTTTATTTATAATTTAATAACTATTTAATTTAATTTAAAAATATAACAATATTTAATACTTTTTCGTATTTTAATAATTATTAAAATATAATTTGTATTATATTATAATAATTATATTACAAAAACTAAAATTAAAATAATTAAAAAAAAAGTAATAAAATAAAAATAGAAAAACAAAAATAATAATATTAAAATCTAATTTAATATATAAATATATTAAATCATATTAAAATATTAAATTAAATTATTATTAAATTTTAAATAGAAAATAAAATTTTAAAAAGGTCAGCAGATATTGGTATTCGATAATTATTTATTGGATTTTCAATTCGAAACAAAAGTTTTTAAAAATTTGTTTTTTATTTATAATTTATTAATTATTTTATTTTATTTAAAAATATAATATTATTTAATATATATTATATTCAAATAACTATTAAAATATAATTTATATTATTATAATAGTAATATTAAAAAATAAAAATAAAAATAATAATAATTAAGAAATCTAAAAATTTTGAAATCTTATTTTATTAATTTAATATTTTAATATAATTTAATATATTTAATGAGATTTTATATTATTATTATTTTTATTATTTTTGTTTTTTATTTTTATTATTATTACTTTTATTTTAATTATTTTATTTTTAATTTTTTTAATATAACTATTATAATAATACAAATTATATTTTAATAATTATGAAAATATATTAAATAATATTAGATTTTTAAATTAAATTAAATAATTTTTAAACTATAAATAAGAAACAAAGTTTTAAAACTTTTGTTAAAAATGTGTAGAGTTAAAAGAGGATAGGATTATTTTAACAAGAGAAAAAGTATATTTTACATGATGAAACACCCTCCGCAGTTTTTAAAATTTTAAACTTTAAAATTTAACCATTATATTTTCTACTCATTTAAAACCCACTCACCCCACTCACTCTCAACGCTCTCTATAAACCTCCACAACATCTAACCTTTTATTCACACAATCTTCAAACCCTCATTCTTCGTCACTTTTTCATTCTCAGCAAAATCAAGTAAGTACAGAAATTCTATTCATTCACTTTTTCTAAATTTTTACTCTCACATTAGGGTTCACTCAAGTCACACTCATGGCTTGATCATATAATTTGGTGAATGTGTTTATTTGAGAAAATGTGTTGAATATGTGATTCTGAATGTTGTCTTTGTCAGTTTTGAGTTTCAGAAATAATTGATTATGAATGCTTCTTCATAAAAACATCAACTTTTTATTTGCATGTTCAAATAAGAATTTTTTAAAGTTGTGGTTATTTGATTTTGATTAAAGATAATCAATCATATGCACATTTCCCTGATTATATCATCAAAACTATTGTCAAATGATGAATTGCATATTAGAGAATGATTTGGTTGTTGAGATTACAAATTATGGACAAAATTGTAGTTGCATGTTGAAATCTGAATTTGTATCATTGATTCATTGTTAAATGGAGGAAATTAATTGTTGGTTGATTGGAAATTGATATTTCAAATCAAATTAAATTAATGTATTCTTAAAATCATACTCAAAATATAAAGCTTGTAAAACTAAATTTGTTGTGATATATGCACCCACGGTCCAATCAAGAGTGAAAGTGCAAAGTGACCAATTGAATGTGTGAACAGTACTCATTTTCTTACTAGTCTAGTGTGAACTTCGTAAATCTCCTTTACATGCCTGACCATTAAGTTATAAATTAAGACATTGGCAGTGTTTTGTTCTCTTTTATTTTGCATAGATTAAGTGCATTCATCTCCCTTTTTGCTTTCAGGCCAAACTAGTCTGCACATGTATTAAACTTGTCAAATACTAATGATCAAACTAAATTTTAAGCAAAAAAATTGTCACAGAGCAGACATTGCCAATTTCTAAAATAAAACAGAATTCTTCCAAAATTCTGCGCATAACTGCTAAACCATTCATGAGGTAACATTTAATGCATGACTGCAGAAAATTTGTAGATGCAATAACAGTCATAGGTGACAGTTAGCTTCCAGAGTCCGAATCAAAACCCAAACCTTAGCCCTCCCTCTCTAGTCTCTATCAAGGATACCAAAACTTATCCGTAAGAGAAATCTATGATGTTTTTAATACCTTAAAAAAAGTACAATAGGAACAGCAAATTATCCAACCAGACAAGCTCCGCAGTTCCGTCCAGCCCCAGAGAAAAGCAAATTTTAACCAAATCAGCTTCTTGTCTTCCTAAGAAAAATTTCCAGTTGTCTTAGGGATTTTCTCAAAAACAATTCACTATGTGCAAGACGGTGAGGCTGGGATCACATGGTGTTGATTCACCAAAGAATGATGATAAATATAAATACTTTAGAATATTGTAGAATTAGAGTAGAGCTGGATCAATCTTTCCTGAGTTTCTGGGAAAAATTTCCGGGCAAATAGATAACATGATCGCTTTGAGCCGTTCAATACGCACGGTGTAATCACCACTGTTCTCTGCATGACGCATGAAATTGGAAATTAATAATAATTCATTTCTTCTAAAGAAGCAGAAGCAATGTCACACTGCGTGAACGAGTTCTGAACCTAAATTAGATGAAGGAGATTTATACCTTTGCATCACTAGTAAAATGTGGACTTTCATCAATGTACTGCAGTGAATGAAATCATGTCATTAAGTAAAATTCAAGATAAATACTGTTCAAGAACCACGCGAAGTAAAAAGAAACTGAAACTAACTAGGTGTGCAAACAAAAAATTATGAAAAGGGTCGTGAGGGAAATGAAAAGGAACTTCATTAAGATCAATGAAATTACAAGTAACAACCTATAACGAAAATTATCGGCCACATCACTCTTCCTACTTAAGTCCCCTAGAAAATTATGTTGGGTAAATCATATAATTATATACAACCTATTTAACACAAGTGAGAATCCCGGAACAAGGAATTCACGTAAGTAAATCTTCCATTTCGTTTTCCTTTTCTATTTCTCCATAACTCTTCAAAGTTATTAGAGTTGCACTTTTTGGACAACCCAACAGTGTAAACACCCAATTGTCACTTCTCGATATGAATGCACAGTAACAAATCCATACCCATAAATATTTACGGGTTGAAACTGAATATCTTAGCCGGAACCCGTTTATTAACTCGTTCGAACCTTTACTATGCATAATTGAAATCCTAGACAGACATACCCAAAAAACTGAACCTAACAATGACACTCACGGAGAAATAAATAAATAAAAAGTAGAAAGCAAAAATATTCTCGAAGATTCAAATTAACAAAGCAAACACATCTGAAGGGAATGAGTAAAATCTGTCACATACTGCTATGTTTTTCATGACTTGATAAGTAACATCCCGAGCTCTGAATGACCTCGGATGCCATTTTCCTTCAGACCAATCAACATATGTTACTGACCAATTTGCGATTCCACCTGGATCAAGCATCTAAGTACCCACGAAGCGAGTCAGTTGGGAGAAAAGAGATTCCTATTGTCATAATATAAAATAGAACAGATTGGTATACTGACTGTAAAGAAGGTTGGCAGGTAATGCTCATCAGCGTAGCAATTGCGGTTTCCCTCCATATTTGGCTGGGAAGTTTCAAACACGAGCAGTATTTTGTCATTGAAGCCAAAAATGTAAGTGACTTAGTTCAACATGAATAAAATTAAATTAAATGTCCGATTATCAATCAATTTATCAAGAGAAGCATTTAGTTTAAAAAAACCATTCATACATGCTACAGCAAGAATACCACTGACAACATATCTTAATAAAAAATTATCACCGGCATCTTACTTCAACAAATGGCATTTCTTAATAGAAAACGAAAAACTGTATTTAAATATATGAGGATAAATAAAATAACGAAAAGAAGGCACGGAGCGAAGAATAAGTATAGTTAATATCTAGATATTAAATATTAAGAGGCCACTGATTACTATGTCCAGGAAATCTTTATAATCTTCCAGCAAAACTTAATGCAGCAAAATGCTAATCCAGGGGATTTCTTTCTTAATAATTTTTTTAAAAATTATTTCTTAAAAACAGTGGACAAAAAAATTGAAAATAACAGTGGGCTATTGTTCAGAAATCATAAGCACATTTACCTACACTAACATTCTTAACAAAGATGATAGGATCATAGGAATAATACCAAATGGATCAGACAACCCACCCACTTAGCAAACAAATAAACACAAGAGGTTCTTAAAAACATAGTACCCTGCAATGGTGCTTGAATTTTGTAAAATAGAGACTGTCTGCCATAACTATTATAGCATGCTGCCGCTTCATTGAGAACCACTGCATGAGAAACCACAAGATCCAAGTCAGTTGCATGACAGAAAAGTTTTAAATGGTTTCCTAATTCTAAATTTGTAATATAAAAAACATTTTTCATGCAATTTTTTACAATTATGAATGGAAACGCATTTTAGACTACACATGAATGACAAAAGAAAGTGTACTGTGATGTCAAAAACTTCTGCCAGGTATGAAGACCCTGCATATCAAACTTTAACTGCATTTTCCAAAACTTTTTACTATTATGATAACTTTCAATGCATGTCAACAACTTCTTCCACAAACTAAGTATGAAGATTGACAACTTAAAATGACTGGAAGACAGTTATATTGTCCAACAACCCCAAGGTAATATATTTTATACAATTAATGAAATAGTGAAAGAAATAAGCTATTGTTATTCTTGTTTAATATATGCACATAAGGAAGGATTGCCTGATAAAGGAAAGGACGGCAAAATAGTACGTACATGAACTCCTCAGTGACATCACTCTCACTATAAAGAGGAAAAAAATACATAAATGAAATCAATGACATTTCCATTGTTGCAATAATCTGTGGATATGGATAAAGTAGGGCGTAAAATGACCAATAAGGGGAGAAACATGTGACGAAAGTAGGAAAAAAAGCTTCTTTCCAACCAGATTAGCCATACAATGCCAAGGGAACTTATAAGCAACCAAACATTAACGGAAACAACCACTTAAATACTCCGTATCACACGCATTTTACTCAATATGAGACTTAGGCAAAATATAATACTCAAGTTCCAAATGAAACACCACAATTGATAGTCGACACATTGATAGGTCAAACTACCACACTTCAATTGATTTCCTCATTAATCTTTGTGAAGGCTTGACTTGGCGTTTGAAGCACAAATCCACATTTTGGATGTGTAAAATCGAAACTATTCACAGTAGGTCCAACTAGGAGTTGGATCATGGATCTACATTTGACTTAATTTAACGTGAAACCAAACATCACTTCACCAGTCAGAGACCCCATAGGTAACCCTTTCTAAGACACCAACAACCATCTTTGATACTAGTTGCATAAGCAACCTAAAAAGCTAGTTGTTAAAGGAGGAGAAATAAACACTTAAATACTACTCCACCGAGTATCTCATAATACTCAATATAAGACATGGACATCCCATAACACCCAAGTTCCTTTCAAAAGAAATAGAAAAAGGGAAGATGACATTAAGGAAACACTTCAACTGAATGATGCTCAATTTTTTCAATATAAATCATACCTGGGAACCCTTTCGGAAATCTTTCTTTTCCACTTCGGGCAACATATATTCTATATACCTGCCATTTCCATGAGGACCAGGATCCACATAGCTTTATCCAAAAGGTGAAGGAGAAAATAGACACAGATTAGTCCGAATTACCATCCACAAATTCCGTAGTATAGAATATTTACTCAAAGCAAAAAGTTAGAATTTCATCAACTAATTCGTAGAAAGTCTTATATATTTTCTTACCTGTCAATAAAGCTGACATTTGTTAATAATAAGTAGTTGTACACAAAATCAAAGCGACGTACAGGTATACAACTGAAGCACAAATGAGTGTGCAGTTGATTAGATTCAATTCCACAAAGTATGACTTGCAGAAAAAAAAAAGAATTAGATAACAAAAGACCTTTCAGACAACAATACAAAATGTTGATTATCAGGGTCTAACAGTGCATTTGCCAAAAGTCTTCTTTCAGCCTCAACCATAGAAATTTTTCCCCAGCCTACCTGCAAGAAAGTGAAAACAAGTTGGCATAAAGAAACAAATGGCTCGACCAAAGAAAATTGGATGCATGTTAAACACCAGAGAATCATAACATTAGAAGAAAGTTTTCGTGATTATTTTTTCTGGTGTTCACAACGTTACTAAAGTTCTGCCTTCAATTAACGATTCTACCATACTACCATTTGAAGAGTCGGATCCATGAACTGTTTATCAGGAGAATAAATATATTCTTTTGTGTACATATAGAAAATAAAAGTGCTCATATGAATGCTAGTTCTCACTGCTTAGCTGAGAGACAAAAGAGCAGTTTTGTTACAGCAAAAAGAAAAACAGAGAGTAACAAAATAAACAGACTGAGAGATTTGTATGATGATACTCTCCAATTCCAATCAATTGTTAACTTTTTATTAAAAAGCAAACATCAAATTGCTTATAGTGTTCGCAGTTTCAATCATCCTAAAATTATGTTGGAATTGAAACTTCAAACTATCATATCGAGTGCTTGTAAATTATATATTCAAATCATGTGGTATACACCATACCGGTGCACTGTGAATATCTCGTCCAACAAAATAGGGGCTGACATGTGTTGGCTTGTCCTTTGATGCATGTACATAAACAGAGAATTTGCCCTCATGGCCCTGCATTTGGCAACGAGTATAATTCAAATATAATGGAAGCAACATATTCAAAGGAAAAGGAATTGAACTGATACTTATCCAGATTCCAAGATGAGAAACATACATTGATATTTTTCTAAAATGTCCTGGTATTCTAACCTTATTTGGAGCACATATAGAACAATGCTCAAATTTCTATTGTTAAACGAAACGCATAAATAGAAAAAGTAGATGGAAAGTAAAATCAAAACTCATGCTAGAAGCTCCCTAAATTTCCTGCCTAGATTCAATACTACTAGGTTTGGTGCGAGTATAATACTTAACTACGAACTGCTGGGGGTTTATATTAACGAGTGCCGGTGCCGTAACATCATATAAATATTAATTATATCTTAATATGGATGTGTTCTAAAACTAATTTAGGCATGTGCTACATCCAACAACCCTGCTAGCTATAGCATACAAATCAAATGCACAAAGCATGTTACATACATACATACATACATATACAATCTTCCCAAAAATGAAGTGACAATCAATCTGCATTTGATTTGATCTATAATGAAAAACTGGATTGGTTCAATTGGAAGCAATATGAAGAGTGGGCCGGTTAAATCAAATTCATCTTGAAATATTCTAACTTTACTTGCTGAAGTAATTAATAAAGCCATGCCAATTCACATGTTGTCCCAAGTACATAGTTCAGCCACTATACTCCATGAGATTAAGATTTACCAAGAAAAACACAATAGCTACTACAGGATAATCAGCCTCTACACTCCATGACTGTAGCATTTAGCGACAATGGGTATTCATGTTTCAGACATCCTAGACAACTAAGGGTTCTTTGAAGGGAGACCCAGGTAGATTCAACACTAATGAGTCATGAACAAAACAAACTCATATAAGAGACCAAGTAATCACTTTCAACCCAAAACCTTAAACCAATATTATTCATCTAACTTATTTTTACCTAATGTGAGACTTTCAACTGACCTTAAATTTTTAACAATCACCCTCTTTCAACCCAAAACCTTAAACCAATATTATTCATCTAACTTATTTTTACCCAATGTTTACTTTAGTGGTAACCCTTTCTTTGTATGGTTGTTTTGAATAGGGACACACTTTCCTAAAAGAGAAGACTTTTGATATGAGAAATCCTCAAACTTTAGGATTTTTGATTTATTTGATATTATTCATCCAAGTCAATCACCAAGACAAACCATCAACTGTTATAGTACCATTTGTGGCAGAGACAATAAGGAGATTTAATACCAACGTCCTGAACAAACCTATAAAAGAAATCAAAACACCACTTTTTATCTAAAACCTTAAGGCAGTAGGTTTATATGTATTTCCACTTATATATTATCCAATTTTAACCAATATGGGACTTACAACACACTTTACATTCCTAACAAGAACCTACTCATATCGACAAAGATGCATTGCATCAATTGGCTGGAGCTACATGATTGTATGGATCCACAATAATTAGTTGCTCCCGAGCTTTCACCTAATACTTCATCTTGAGGAAAAGGTGAGGATGTGGTCAAAAACCAACCCCAATTACCAAGGTCTACAATGGGAGAAATATACCTAGGGAATCCAGTGATCCAATGTCAAAGGAGAATACTCTAACTTGTTTTCTTTGTTAATAACTAATTTCTGGTCTAGTTCTATAAGAAATCACCAAGCTTATGCAATGATATAGGTCATACTACGAAGCTATAATTTTAAAGCTATTCTATAAAACCAACTAAATATCGATTATCTAACATGCAAGAACTGAAAATTTCACAAACAACTAGAGTGAAATTCAAAGATATCCAACATGCTAGAAGAGAAAATTTCACAAAGCATTATGATTCACGAATTAAATAAAAAGTGAGAAAAACTTAACTCCATGTCCACATAGATAAGAGTATCATAAATAGGCACAAAGTCTTGTTCCTTTGTCATGCACTGTAGCTGACTTTGCCAAAGCTTTTCAGGCAAAGGGTCCTTCAACTTTACAACTTATTTATTAACAGAAATTGATCATTCCTTCATACTTTTCCATCTTAATCCAAATGTATTTTCATCCACGGATAAAGAAAATATATCCAGATTCAATCCACCATTCATCTCCACAATTTGCCAGCAGATTATCTGCTCACAATGAATCAGACTGCAGAATAGGGGTCGTGAATTGTCTGTTTTGCACCAAGCAAACCAGTATATCCCACCAATAAATCTCGTCTAATCTTTAGAGTGTGTTCGTCTCATCAGTACGTATATATTGAATATAGTAAAGGCAAAAAGGACCTATAGTATATTGTTCTTTCTGCAGATCACTTATGCTCCCATTCTCAAACTAATGCCAACTAAAACAACGCAAACATACAAGTTGTTGGATAAAACTACAAACAAAACACGGAAAATTGAAAAACTTACTAGACATAGCATCAATACGGTACATACAAAATAAGGCACAAGAGCAAAGTTCATGGCCTTAGGAGGAGGAATTTCAAACCTTAAAGAACATGTGCCAGAGCCTCTCGAACGGCAACGAACTCGGAGTCAAAAACAAAAAAGCTACTTTAGGTTTCTTGGTTATCACAGGATAATAGTTGAGAATCTCGTTAATAACAACCCGAGACTCAACCTCCGCATCAGTCAATTGACGCGACTGAGCCGCAGGCGGTAGATCGATAATACTGCCACCACAACCACTGGAGGAGAAGAGGGAGCAGGAAGACGGGCTCCGCGGCGGATACACGTAGGCAGCAACGAGAAACACACACACTATGGAAACAAGAACAATAATCCAAGTAGGCCTCCTCAACTGTGGCCGGCTTCTTGATCCAACCATGATCAAAAGATTCCTTATGAATTGCGGCCATGCACGTTCCTTCTTCATCTAAGTTCAAGGCACCTCACCAGCTTCCCCATACATCCACCATCCATCAACATTACTTCATCTGTTCAAACTCAACAACGCCGTCTCACTGCCAATTACCAAAAACACAAAGCAAAAAAAAAAAAAAACAATTCAATTACCAAAATTACACACCTGTATATCAATCAACATTTCTAGTTTCTTTTCACCCGCCTTTCACAATTCGTATAAAAAAGAAAAAAGAAAAAACACACTCCAGATCTTATCCTCTACCTAATCATGACACAAACACAACATTAAACCATAAATTTCAACCTAAACGACGCATAAATCAACAAGATCCACAAACAGAAAACAACAGCGTCGCGTTATGAAGTACGAAACCTAACATAAATAATTCGAGTCAAACACCAAAAAACTGAAACGAAAATAAAAAACAAAATAAATTATCTGTATAAGTAATGAGCGAGCGAGACACAGGGAGAGAGGATTGAAGATTTCAGATCTTAAATTGACTGATTCAAATAACATTGCAAAGCAGAGTGAAATATGTGAAAGAACGAAGGAACAAAGGAAAGAATGAATACCTGTGATCCAGACAGGGATCTGAGGGGAGAACAAATCTGAAGGAAGCGCGAAGCAGATAAACGAAGAAGAACGATAATAAATTAAATGAAAAAAAAAAGGAAGAAAAACGAAAACAGGAGGATGGGAGTGTAGAAACACGAAACGACGATGGAGACAGGGACAGATACAGATTGTTCAAAGGAAATAAGAGAGGAGATTGGTTAGAGGTACATTCAGATTTGTGTAGCCAGCCAAGTGGAGAGCGATGATTCCGGTGCTGTTAAATAATATCATTAATTAATTATCAGGTTAATTCATCATTTGGATTAATTAATTTTAATTAATGAATGAAATGCACCTGTAGTAGACATAAAAAACATAACACCACGTGGGTGTAAGTGTAAGGGTGTTAAGTTCTTTCTCCGCCAATCGCTGTCTCGCACTTCAATTTGTCATGTCACACACTTCTCTCTAGTACTCTACGCATTTATTTCATGTATGTATATTCACCATTATTCACCCTTCCCACTTTTCTCCTCTTTAATATTGTATAAAATTCAATTTAAATACATAAATATTAAAAAGTATAAAATTAGAAAAAACAATATATGAATATTATTAGTATTAGATACGTAATAAAAATATTTATTAACTTTTTTAAAAAAATTAATTTATTCCAACTCTATAGTAGTAGCCTACCATGATGGTTGAAGGATTCAAGATATGCTGAGTTGGAGGATTAGTAAGTTGACCGAGTAGACCCAATATATATATATTTAAAATCCAATATCACACTTATTCAATTATGATTAATGAAAGTTTCTTGGAAACCTCTATCATTTAATTATAATATTATTTTCCATTAAAGTTAGGGTGTGTGTGATGTGGATTTTGATAGAATTTTGGTCTAAACTCAATTTTAATTATTAAATAGACTGACTAATTTTTGTGAACAAATATTCACAATTCATTTTAAACATCTAACATAAAAATAAAACGGCATAACGCATTTTTATTGAAAAGTTATAAAAATATTTCCAAACAAAAAAAAAATTCTAAAAAAATACATGAATTTGAAAAGACTTTTCAATTTGAAGCAAAACTTGTTGAAAAGAAACTGTTGATAAATTGTATACAGATTTGAAAGAAGAAAAAAATGGCAAGATCTAAAAAAAACTAAAGAAAATAACTGTATTTGGAAGAAAAAACTCGATAGACTTTTCATCATTTTTTTATGGGGTTAAATATGTTTTTAGTCCCTAAACTATTGACCGTTTCTGGTTTTCGTCCCTCTTCCAAAGTAAGATACAATTTGGTCCTCATTCTTTAGAAAAACGTTCGTTTTAGTTCTCAAAATTTTGTTTTTAGTCCTCAAAACGTTCGTTTTTTCGACTAAAACGAACGTTTTTTAAAGATTGAGGACTAAATTGTACCTTACTTTGGAAGAGGGACGAAAACCAGAAACGGTCAATAGTTTAGGGACTAAAAACATATTTAACCCTTTTTTTATGTATTAGTTTAAATTAAAAAAATAAAATTTCCGAACACTAAATTGTCCAAGAAAAGTTATTACATTTAAAAACACACGAGATTGGATAACAAATACAGAAAAATTTCTTCGTTGTCTCTTTCAGATATTTAATTGTGAAATAAATTGGCATCACATGTGTTCAATTGAATTTATAAGAATGGAAGAATGATAGGTAATATAACAGAGGCAAATTATTATATTAACATATGGGAATTTACTGAATTTATTTTTCAAGTTACCATTATTGGGAACTTCTTATCTTCTTTTTTTTTTATATGGTATGTGTGTACTAACTTTTGTGTTTAGTAATATATTTTATTATATTAACATATGGGAATTTACTGAATTTATTTTTTCAAGTTACCATTATTGGAAACTCCTTATCTTTTTTTTATATGGTATGTGTGTACTAACTTTTGTGTTTACTAATATATTTTCAACCAACACATACATTTTTAATCTATTAAATATTAATTACCTTGTTATGTTTTGTAATATATTTTCAACCAACACATACCATTTTTAACCTATAAATGTTAATTACCTTGTTAAGTTGAATATTACTTTCCTTCCAAATACATTGTTGTTTTATTTTTCATTATTATTAATATATAATATAAAACAAATGTATTAGTGGACCTTTTTCTTACTTCTTACTATTACTATAACCTGGTAAAAATATTAACGTAATGTCTTAATTGACGTAAAAACAAATTCTTTTTTACTTCCCTTACTTTTTTTCTTTTATCTCAAGATTGACACAATTTAGTCTAAACAATTATATAAAAAAAATATTTTGCACTAATAAACTAATTAAATAAGATATATTCATATGTGTTTATATGTTTATATGTTTATTTTGTAAAGTAATTATAACACAAATAACTTCATCCTACATTACACATAGTTAATTTAGTATACACTTTTAAGTACTCTTTATTTTAAAAATTCTCTTTTTTTATCAGCAATAAAGAATATTAATAAATAATTGAGAAAAAAAAAGATATTCTAATCCTTTAATAGTATCTTTTACTATTTATTATTATTCACTTTCTTCTTATTTATAAATTTAACATGTCTGGATGAACAAAGCACACAACAACTCACTTAGACTTACTTTTAATTTTTTGTTTTATATTATCTTTTCAAACATTGATGTTTATAAGGTTAAGAGATTTTTCATTGTACTCAATCGATATAATAAATTATTATTCAAATTACACGAAAACACTAGAGGGTGAATAATATTTTTAAAACTCTTTCACAAAGTAGTGTCTAAAGGATTTGTAAGAGGTATATGATTTAAATACGATGTTTAGACGTTGGTTTTTATAATGGGCGTATATGGAAAATGTTTTAAAGAGCAAAACAATAAAGCACAAATTTTATACTAGTTCACTCAACATGAGCGATATTTAGTTCTCCTTTAAGAACTTTTAAAGGGTTCCACTAATCTTCAAGAAGATTACACAAGTTTTACCTCTTCAGGCTTACAACGAGTATTAACATCACTCCTGGTTCACCTAGTCAATACGATTAATCCGAGTTTTACCACTCTTGGTATACAAGTATTCTAACAACTTCTAGTACAACCGTAGACAACTATCTAGACTATTTAACTCAACTAAGCTAAACACCAAGTGTTTTGATTTTCTTTAGAATGTACAACACAATTTATACATCAAAGAGCTCAAGAGTGTCGCATAAGTATTAATGACATTAACATTCAACATTTAACATTCACTGGTAGACATAATGCCCATATTCTTTGCATGACCAACAAACAATTTTGGCAGTAACCATTTTGTTAAAGGATCAACAATCATAAGATCAGTGCTAATATGTTATATTAACATTCTACATTTCTGAACTTCTTCTTTAGTGGCAAAGTATTTCAATTACACATGATTAACACCTTTGGATACTTGTCATTCTTAGAAAACAAGATTGTTACAGAATTATCACAATAAATTTTCATCGGCTTAACAAAACAATCGACTACACCAACTCTTGAAATAAATTTTTACAAACCAATTAGCCTGAGTTATGTCCTCAAAGCATGCCACAAATTCAACAACCATGGTGGATACAACAATGACAGACTGCTTCACACTTTTCCATGAAATCGCTCATTCGCCTAAAAGACAACCAAATTTAGTCTTTCTTGTATCCACACAACCTACAAAGTCTGAATCAGTATAACCAATCACCTCAAGGTGATCAAATCTCCTATAAGTAAGCATGTTATTTTTTGTTCATTGTAGGTATCTTAAAACTTTTTTTACAGCTTTCCAATGATCAAAACCTAAATTACTTTGGTATCTACCATGCATGCCAACTACAAAGTTAATATTTGACCTCGTACATTTTGACCATACATTAAACTCCCAACAATAGTTGCATAAGGGTTATCTTCCATCTGTTTTCATTCCAAATCATTCTTTGGACATTGCATGAGACTAAATTTGTCTCCTTTTTGTATTGAAATGGGAGATGTTGAGCATTTATCCATTCTGAATCTCTCTAAAACTTCCTTAATATATGCTTTATAAGATAAACCTAACAATCCTTGTATTTATCACGTTATATTTCTATTTCTATCATATAGTATGCCCTACCTATATTTTTCATTTCAAAATTATTAGAGAGAAACTTCTTTGTCTCACTTAATAGACCAAGATCATTAGTTGCAAGAAAGAGATCATCAACATACAAAATCAGAAATATAAATTTGTTCTAACCGACCTTCAAATATATACATTGATTAACAATGTTTTCCTTAAATCCAGACGACATTATAGTATAATTGAAATTAAGATACCATTGTAGACATACCTGCTTAAGTTCATATATTGATTTCCTAAATTTACACACCATGTGTTCATTTCCTTCTTCAGTTAACCCCATCGGTTGGTCATATATACATTCTCTTCTACGTCTCCATTCAAAAAGACAATTTTAATATTCATTTGATGTAACTCAAGATCATAATAAGCTAGTGATGCCATGATAATTCTAAAGGAATCTTTCTTAAAAACAGACAAAAATGTTTTCTTATAGTCAATGCCATATTTTTTAAGTAAAAACTTTGACTACAAGTCAGACTGTATAACATTAGATATTGCCATGATAGTCATATTTAGTCTTAAAGACCCATTTACATCCAACTCTTTTACATCCTTCTAGCAATTTCACAAGCTCCCATACATCATTCTCCATTGACTTAAGTTCATCTTTCATATAACCACTTATCAAAATTATCACCATTAGTGGCTTCTAAAAATGAAATTAGATCATTATCAATACTTAATTCATTTTCGGGCTCTTGTAGATAAACCACGTAATCATTTGAAATAGCAAAATTTCTTTCCTTGTAATATTTTTTTAATATTACTTCTTGCAGTTGTTCTATTATCGACTCGTAGTTAACCTTGAGATCATTAATTTTTTACTTTTCTTTATTTTTGTGTGGTTCTACAACATGTGGGACAACAAACATACATGTATCTCAAACTAAGTTTCCTACTTGTCCATAATTGAAAATGAGTCTTTTGAACAACTTTATTTGGAACCTTGTTCAACAAATTACCCATAATCATATCCATCAGAGTTCAGTAACACCTCTTTGACACACCATTTTGTTGTGGCGTGTCTAACATTGTATGTTAAGCACAAAGACCATGTTTCTCAATAAACTTAACAAACAAACCAAGGTGTTGTCCACTTTCATAATATCTTCCATAATACTCACCACATTTATCAACTCTTACGATTTTTACCTTTTTTTGTCTAATTGTCTTTCCACTTTAGTTATATAAACTTCCAAGGCATTCACTAACTGAAATTTCTCATTTAGTAGATTGACATACCCATAATGCAAAAGATCATCAATAAAGGTGATGAAATACTTCTCTTTATTGAAAAATTTACATCAAATGGACCACATATGTCAGTGTGTATGCTTTCAAGAAGTTGAGTGCTTCTTGTGGCTCATTTGTTTGTATTTTTTGTCTATTTTCCTTTAATACAATCCACACACATTCATATTAGTAAAATCTAAATCTAGAAGGATTTCATTCTTTATTAATCTTTGCATCGTTTCTTTGGAAATGTGTCACAAACGTTTATGCCATAAGTAAGCAGATCGTTCACCCACTAAACTACGTGTAGTGCCTCATTGTGATGCAACGTCATAAAAGTTTCAATATATAAATTATCCAAGTTCAATTTATATAAACTGTCATAAAGTGTGTCAGATATAATCAAACAAGTATGCTTAAACAAAATTGAAAAACAATAATTCCCAAACATAAAAGAATATCCAACAACATCAAACTTAGACAAATAAATTAAATTTCTAGTGATATTAGGTACACAAAAAGTATCTATGAGGTCAAAGTGATATCGACTGTCAATGATTAAATTATAAGTATCAACAACGCAATTAGAACTATCTCTCTATTCTCCCATGAAGACAAACTTTTCATTTGGGTTTATGGTTTGGATTGAAGGAAATCCTTGCATCATATTAGACATTTTCCAAACTATAAACTTGATGTGTTTCAATATCACCACTCCTAAACTATAGGAGAAGTCTTCTCTGATTAAATATTGGATTTTCCCTCAAGTCAATAATTGATAAGTGATTCTCTATTTACATAAAAATAAAAACCAAAAATGTGAACAACATATATCACAAAAAATCATTTTTAATAATAGTTTATTACATATTTTGAAATTTATAACAATAAAATTAAGTGGGTTAAATATGTTTTCTTCTTTAAATTATTTTTAAATATTATATTTTTTTCTCTAAACTAAATTATATATCTATTTTGTTATGTATTTTATAAAGGTGATGTAAAACATTTTTCTCAAACAACATGTAACATGTATAGTACCTATAATATATATTCTAGATATTGTTTTTTAAATAGAATCTTTTATCTAATTTGCATGTGGATATGATGAGAAGACTTGACTTATGTTCAAGAAACGTGGATATAAGAAGTATTGGTGAGAAAAAAAAAACATTGAAGATGAATACATCGAAGAAAAAAATTAATGAGTTTAGTTGGTAAAAATGAGCAGCCAAAATGGACACTTTTCAAAACAAATGTTTTGACTATACGTAGGGTGATGTTGCCTATAGGTCAACCCAAACAATTTTGTGACTTTGAATAATATTGAATATCTGAATGTCAGTATCCAATATTCAGTTTCTTCCATAATTAGAAGCTGTCTGAAATTTGAGTTCCAAATTTACAAGTTGTTAAATAATGTCATGTCATGGTGTATATATGAGTTGCCTTAATCACTAGATCATAGTAGATGTTACATGATCCACATGAATAACAAAAAAAATGTATTGGTAAAATGTATAATGGATATTAAATAAATATTTATGAATAATGAATATAAGTGTTTCAATTATCCGTTTATTAATGGAGTATGATGATGTTTAATGAATAATGAATAATGTTACTCTTTTATCTTTGTCAATGAATTTTATTTTGAAACTTAAAAAAATCAAAAATAAAATTATTTATGAAAAGAAATAACTATTAAAAAATTGTTTAGAAAATAATTTCATATATTTATATTTTTTATTTCGTCATATAAAATTGAAATTATTCTTAAAAATTTTAAGTTTGTAAAAATTATATGGTATATGATTCGACTTATGTAAAATTATTTTTTTATAAAGACTTGCATTTTATTATTCAATTTTTTGAATTATACTTTAAATTCTCTTCAATCTGAGTTTATATTTTAAGAATTGTTTTGAAATAATTTAATTGAAATTAAAAATTAACAATAAAAATATTTATTGTTATCCACAAATATTTGTGAATATAAAAAAAATTATGACAATTTTAGAGAATATCTATTGGATAATGGGATTAGTAATGAGATTATTTTAGAAGAAACGGGTGACATATAGATATTATCCATGTCCATGTTGACCCGTAGCCTAAGAATGTAACAATAAAATCTTAACATTTTTAGGTCTATTTTTAGGTCTATTTTATACTATCTTCTTAAATAACCATAAATTTATTGAATAAAAAAATAAGTTAAAAATCCATTTCATACAAGCTTATAAGTATGAGTAAGACTTACAAAATTAATTTAATTATTATAATTAAGTGTTAATTTAATCTTGAAATGTATATTAAAAATATATTTAATTTAGAAATTTGTGTATTGGTATTCAATTTTACCACAACAAAGAAGTAAATATGTATTACTTTTGTACTTAGTTTAGAATTCTTTAGAAAAAAAAATGCATGTAGATATTTACAGTGTTACACAAAATTTATGTATATTTTTCGATGTTACTTTACATTTAATAACTTTCACAACATGATATTCTTATCCTAATAGTTTCCTCGGTAAATATAATCTCAATCTTTATAATCATCGTGACTTCAACATATAATATTATTTTGGATAAAATAAGTCAAAGATCTAAATCGAATGAGATATTCATTTATATCTTAAACTTTTGTGCACTTTCTCGCTTGTATTATACCAGAAAAGTTCATTAGAATTGGTAAGTAGTAAGAAAAGACAAGTTAAGCTAACAAAAGATGAATTGACTCCCTAAATTTCAAACTTTTGTGCACTCTCTCACATATACTCCATTTTACTCTAGTATCATATTATATAATGACATGCATTCCATGAGTATCACATTCTCCGCTTCCTTCATTATTCCTATCTACAAAAACTTCGCTCTTTTCCAATGGTCTCTTTATCATTATAAAGGGTTTCATGTTAAGAGGAGCAAAGGTAACTCAAGGTTTTGAATGTTGTTAAGACAAGATCGTCTATAACAATGAACTTTCTAAAAGCTCTCATATGTTTTGAAGTTTAACAAACAATATTAAACGAAATGAACATATGACAGTGTTATCATTAGAATAACAACATAGGTAAAATATAAGTAGTTTGTGAAAATGTTATGAGAAACTCAAATACCTTAAGCAAAGTCTTAGTAAACCACCTAAGTATGAACATGCGCACCTCTAAACGAATTTTCTAATTAATGCGTAAATGAGAGTCTTACTGAATGCAAATGTTATACATCGTTAGGCGATAATCAAACAAACTATCAATATGTATTGATAGATAAAAGGGTCAAACGATGTTTTTGGAAAACACGCTAAAAGGTCTCAAATAATATTCCAAAAACTTATGTTGGAAAACACCTTGCTAAACACATTTGTTGAATAAAATAGAGAAAAACTCAAAGCATTTACATAAGCTAGACGATATTATTGGTATACAAATTTTTCTTTAAAAACTAGCTTCCTTTTGATTCTTAACAATAATTTTTTAAATAAAAAATAAGAGAAAGAAATATATGAGAGTTGTTTTAGATATTAACGTGATTTTTCAAGTTTCCATCAAGATTCAAAGAAGCTTGGATTGCTTGTAAGGTTTTCTTACTTGGCCTACGATTGAGATGTTAAAATCTGCACATCTTACATGTGTATTTGTTTCATATCTTTTGTTTGTTGTTCTTCTATATTTCCTTCATAGTGTGAGTGATAGGTTAGGGTGATTGTGTGTAGCATTACCTTGGTTGAAAATCTTGAACTGTATTTCAAGTTCTTGAATATTTAGATTATAGGTTTTACATAGCGAATCTTATATCCTAACTCCTGATATTTTAGTGGAATTCTAGCAATGGTTGCTAGAAACTAGATGTAGATTCTTAAATAATTGAACTAATATAAAACTTGGTGTTTGCTCTTTCTTTTGTCATCTTTTAGTATCTTGATGATTGTAAAGGTTCCAAAAGTTAATCATTCTACCATACATATGTTAATTGATTAAAGATGTTTTGAAACCAACTTTAAAAATTAAAAAGATTCAAATTATTGAGAATCAAAGAGTAGTCGACCTGATGTGATCGACCAAGAATAGTTGCCCTGAGTGGTCGGCCAAGTTGATAGTTGGTCATCCAAATTGACGAGACGGATCTACGGTACACTACTCATTAAACTTAATTTACTAATGAAAACATATATGTTTTAAATCTTTTTATTCAATTAAAACGTCATTAAAATTTGCATTTTATAAATTAGCTTATTTACTCAAAATTTGAAAATGTACATAACCAAATAAAAAGAAAATTTAGATTTGCTAATTAAAAAATAATAAAACTATGTTTCAACATCCTATTTTGTTTCAAATTATTGTATTTTCATACTATCAATAGGGGATTCAAATTTGCGTGTTAGGTTGTTCTTGACTTAGTAAAAGAGTGAATGGAAACTAAGGAATTAGTCAATAGCTTTCAAAATTGACTATAAGATGTTTTATATTTTTAAATGCGCTTATGCTTTATAGTAAATTTTTATTTACAATTTTAAATGTGCAATTTATCTATCAACTAATTTTGTTTTAAACTCTTCAATTTGGATTTTGGGACAAAATAAAATATGATTTTTAATTTAGCTAGTCATATGGTTAATACGTAGTAAAATTGGAATTTCTTGCATAAAACTGAAATATAAAACTATGTACGTATTAAAACAGTTAACAATATTAAGAAACACAGACGTTCATGATACTCTATACGGAATGAATTTTTACTCTAAAAAGGTTAACACTTCTATGATAAAAGAAAAGTCAAAATTCTGAAATAAATAATAATAATAGAAAAAACAATAATAATCTCTCTCTAGTTTAAATTTAAATTTTATTTTTTTAAATATACGATCAAAAGTGAATTATTCTATTCAAACTCTTTAAATTCATTTATTCAAATAAAATATTAAAAAAATATATCAAAATTTCTCATTCCAAAATTTTAAAATTCTTCTTCCAAACAAAGCCTTACATATTTCAGGCAACTATTATTGCACAACATTTTCTAAACACAAGTATATATATTTATTTGATATGAATTTGGTGGGAAATTGGGAAGAATTTAAAGTGTAGTTAATGCTTTATGATGGGACCAACTAACTCACCACCATTGCTAGGTCAAAAGCTGAAGATCTAGTTTCTTTGTCTACATAGGTTTTCTTTTATTAGATAGATAATCACTAAAAGAAGTAATGTACCATATTTGTCCTCTTTCACCACCTTGTTCCCTTTGATGTTATCTTCTATGTCACCATTGACAACTTTTTCCACTAAAAAACCTAAAAGTTCAATCAATATTTCCCTTAACAAGATGCCATTTTGATGTTTCAAAAGCACACACCCCCATATGGTTTGCCCTTTATATGTCAACCCTAGTGTTAAAAAATATTTAAGATTCTAAAGGAAAATTCTCTTGCACTTAATTAATAGACTTGTGTTATAATAGATTAGCTATTGCACTACTTATTTTTCAGCACTGTGTAATTTTCTGAATTAATATATGTAATCCTTCATCAAATTGTGTCCTTATTAGAAACATGTGGGCATGAACTCACCCATAATCTTAAACCTTATTATCATCCTTAAAACTCACCCATCAAAATCTCAAATTTCTTAACTTTTTTAAGTTTAAATTAAATTTTAATTATTTCATAAAATTCGAGTTTCTAAAAATTTTCTTTTTATTGAGTGTATAAAAGTATTTTTATTTTTGTTTAAAGACATTCTGGTTTTGCTGTTAACAAAATGACATGATCATGAATTTCGCATTCTCGTCATTAACTCGTCAATTAACATGTTTCCTTTTTCTTCCAATTCTCCAATCAATTTGTTTTTGGAAAGAAAATAAGTGATTTGATTGCAAGTTATATAGAAAATTGAAGAGAAAAATAACAAACTAATCAATAAATAAGTTGGAAACGAAAACATGAAATACAATAGCCATGTTATTGATAACAAAAATGAAACAGTAGAATACTTATATAAAAAGAAATAAATAATATTTTTAAACGCTTAATAAAACGAAAACTTTCAATAGTAGTTAATTAAAAAAATAATTAAAATCACACGAGTTTTATCTTCTAACCTATTTTATCATAAATTGTAACATATAAACTACTAAAGAAAATATTATATATTTTGATAATGTTTAGCAGATAGATAAAAACTATTAAAAAAATATTATATATTTTGATAATGATTAGTGTAACATCCCAAAAATACAGTATAAAACCATATACGAGAATCATCACATATTAATAACAGCCCAGTTCTACACAGAACGAGATACGATTATGGTCGAACGACCTTACACAATAACAGGGGATTTAAAAACTAACGCTAGCTACTACTAGACCGAACGTTTACCAAAATATACTAATACCGCACGGTCTTTATAAAAGGTAAAGCCAACACCAGACCGAACACTCTCAAGGTTCGGCCTTCACTTCTGTTGCGTCTTCCAATACTTCTTCCAACAGCTCTTCTCCTTCTGCTCACATCCACACGGATAATCATTGCAACAGGACAACGACAGGACAACGACAGGACGTACAACACAGAAAAAAAATGATAAATAGGGTAAACTTATGTAATTTAATTTATTCAATCACAACATACAACATTCATAACAAAACCAACAACGACCACATCATAATTCATACATCCATGCATGCAAATAACGACCACATGACTATGATTGTTCGGATTGTATGAATCTTGTGTAGCTACGACGTTCGTGCACCCGGGTGATGTAGTAACTGGGATACCCTCAACAGCTGCCACCCGAGGTCGATCCGTTCCGTCCAAGTTAACCTTATGGACTAGGACCTCCTGCCATTCCCACACGTGACTTACTCCTCTCTACATGAGAACGAGTAATCATGGAATATCAGGATGAACGCTCGCTAAGCTTTGCCCACATTCATACGTTATTGTCATAGCTCAAGTACGACTGGTATACCTCTTCTTAGAAACTAACAAGACTGAGCGCTACTCATCTACTTCAATAAACAGACTCCTAAGAGTTCAACCGGACGCCACTAAGCCTAGGCCGAGTACTAAGACTCTAGGCCGAACACCTTTTAAAGACCAACACTGATTTACACTAAATACTAATACTGATGAGAAACTATGGAGTAACGAACGCTATCTAGTTTGAATAAAGACTCTGATTCTAAGCACAGTAATAATATATTACCGAAAACAAGATCCAGCGCTTGGTTTAAGACCGAGCCCTGTAGAAAGCTAACACTATTGAACGAGCGCTGGTCCAAGACCAAATGCTTATCATAAACGAGCGCTACTGAGACTGAACGCTTGATTCAAGACCGATCACTAATAAACTCACATAAAACGAATGAATATAAATCTATACAATTGAGCCACCACTTATTTTGAAGGAAAAAAGAACAATAATGTCTACGACCTTAAGTAGTATATAACACATTTAACTAAACTGTTTAGGAAGTCTAAAGAAGAACTACAATTATACTGAACACTCATATATACACATCTATTATTATAACACGCTCTTCATTAACAAAATCCTTTCTATAAGAAGAGCTTTACATGAACGGACGCAACGAAAACTGAACGATGAATACAAACTCTCGGGCACAGTTTACCTATTCCTATATAACATTACAGAAAGATTCTTAAACATTATCCCTAACGCATGATAATTCAAGTAAGATCATGCACTCCCAAGAAAGACTGAACGCTCGCTAATGACGCTCGACCATACTATCACCTTTGCTCAGAATACTATGGTTCGAAGATTAAACTCTATTCTAACTCAGTTCACAGTGTATATCATACTTCATCCACACATCCAAACCAGCAGTACAATCATATTTCATACTCATCAAATAATCAAACGTATCATGCAAGGGTACAAAGATTCAACACAACAAGCTAAATTAAATTATATAAGCTTCTCTTACCTTTATACGTAACAGAACGTTCAACGAAGCAAAATAGAGCTCCCCTCTACCAAAGAACTAACGTTCGACACTCCCGTTTTAGGAGCAATGGACCAAACAGAAAAACCAGAAACACTCAGAGTTATACTATCTACTCAGGCGACCAGAAATAGAGGGTTACATGCAAGACTTAAACGAACGTACTAGAGAGAAAGAAACTCATCGGCTCAGAATCATAAACCGATCGGTTTAAACGAAAGCTCTTGTCGCTGGGAGTGTTCAGACGGTGCTTGAGAGGTGATCGGAAGAAGAAATGGTGAGGTTTTCTTAGAGAGAAGGAGGAGATTTTAGAGAGAAGGAGGATAAAAGAGTTTCAGCAGTTTGGAGAAGAAGAAAGGCATGCAGAGAAGTGGCACAACATTTGAAATTTGGCCTTAAATACTGCCATCACCCAAAACGAACGGCCACTCTCCTGCAACCACTTGTTTTCCACTAACTGAGACACTCACTCTCTTCTTGGCACATGGATCCCACTACTTGGGGTTTTGGGTGCGTTTTAATGGGGTCTGACAATTAGCAAATAGATAGGAAGTATAAAAAATATGAGAAATAACTATTCTAACATATATAATACAAGGTCACAAAAAACTAAATAAGTTTTTCAAAAGTATGATACAAAATAGCTAGCTAAAAAACACACAAAAAATTACTCAACCTGGTCTTCACTAGAGGTATGTTTGTACTAAACTCATTCTCTATTCATACCAATAAGTGATCATTACAAAAGAGAAACATCACAGAAAGAAAATAAGGAAGGGTAAACTAGTGTTTCAAAAGAAACATCATAAACAATTTAAAATATATAACATATAATATCAACAATTTGTAAATAACATAACTCATATAAATAATCATATAGATAACTCTAGACTCAATTATTCAGATATATACTTTGACATAGGGCTTCACGGTAGGTGTGTACTTGTAGTACTACATAGTCATAAACATAGGGGTTATCACCTCACTACTCATGAGGTTAATCTTTCATGCCTAAGACCAAAAGTCTAGGGTAAAGACCTTATGTCATTCTCTCCCCTACCTCATTCATATCTACATGAGTTGAATGATTGGTAGTATATCATGATATTTCCTTTCTAAACTCTCATATGTCAAGCATACACTAACAATCACGGAGACATATATATATATATATATATATATATATATATATATATATATAGTCATTACACTCTTCAGTAACATAAAAAAGATACAAATCAATACCAAAAGAACCAAAGAAATCAACCAAGAACATGTAATATGAACTAGCGCTCAATGGCAAGAATAGTGCTTAACACCATTCTTCTTGAAAAATGGCTCGCTCAACGAGACTATTTTATCGCTCAACGAGTTGGACTTAAAATGGTTTCAGACTTGTAGTGGAGAATGATGCTCAGTGGTGCCCTACCACCGCTCAGCGTTAGACCATTAGCGAAAATGGTCGCTCAATGGAAAAAGTGGCGCTCAATGGTCTGGAGCTAAAGTTCTTCCAAAATTTAAATGTCAAGCTAGCGCTTAGCACCACATCAATCCTACTTAATGTCATATCAAAAAAAATTCCACTTCAAATATGTGATTTGGAAAACCAAGGACCTATTTAGATGATCAATTGGTATTCTTAACTCAGTGTTTGGTTTAAAAACAGTTATTAGTGTCAAAATGAACACCAACTCGATCAAATGTCAAAATCCTCAGTTTTCTGCTCAAGTATCACCAACACTTAGTTTAAGAAATTAAACACACCATATCAGCACAAAAACAACAACCATCTTTAACATACAAACTCAATCAACAATATGTAACACATGCACACTAAAGTATCTAACTTCTCTTACCTTACTTATGACCAACAAGCTCTAGGGGTCCTAAGACAACTCTAAAAGCACAAAGAAACATTATTTTCTCCAACGAACAACAGAAACATGATCGAGGCATAACGTTAGAATCATTTATCAGCAGAGAGTTTTATAGAAGACTCAAATGTAACATACAAGCTTAGGTAGCTCACATGCATGGAAAAGTGCACAAACTAAGGGGGAAAAAACAACAACTTATTCTTTTACATAAATCGATTTGTTAAAGTAGAAGACATTGCCTCAAGGATCACTCAAGCGATCTTTGATCTCCAGATAAGTGAATAGAAGTTTAGGAAACTTAGAGAGAAGGTAAAGAGCTCTTAGAGAAAGAGTTTTAGAGAGATTGTGTATTTTCAGGTAATGAAACTTATTAATAGAAATTACATTTATATGTTAAACTTTTAATATTAATATAATTGAGTCTCATTATTTAAAACATGTTATCACCACTAAGATACTATTTTTTAGACTCTTACATAAATCTCAAATTATTCTGGGTAAGAAAATAAGGTTTTGGATATTTTTAGATAACTCATAAATAAATAAAAATTAAATTAATCTTAGAAAATAAAACACAAATGATTTAAAATTTAAATAAAAATAAATAAATTTATTTGATAAAGTCTAAATCAATTAGTATTTTTCTAGTAAGTTGATATGGTGGTTTTTTTTAAGTGAAACATCTTATTTGATAATTTTTTTTCATTCATAATCTTTAGTTATGGATTATTATTTAGAATATAAGATATCACTTCTACTTTTTCATTCTCTCACATGTATATGTATATCCATTCATTTCCATCTCTTTTTAGAATCTTATCATATTTCGTAGTAGTTGGAGAATTAAGGATTTTTTCAATTCAAGTGTCTTTACCTTTGAGTTTCTAAGTATTGAATATTCTTCTTACTTAAGATAGGAAATTTTCAAGAAAATAGATGTACCTCTTCCTTTTTAATCTAGACTAAATAAAACAAATAAATAATAATATTTCATGCAAATAATTCCTTTAATGCTTAAATATTTACCCATCACTAAATATTATGTCATGATAAATATTATGCCATAATATTTTCAACGAGCTTAAAAGGAGGTTTTGTCTAAATCACTTAAGTGAGAGCTCCATCTAATACCTCACTCAACAAAACTATTTTCACTCAAGGCAAGATATATAATTTATTATCCATGTATTCTATTTTTTTTTTTTTTACTTTTTTGAATATGTATGTTATATATACATGTAATGCGAATTAGAATTACATGCTCATGTATGAAATATAAGACATGTGATATCACAAGTCATAGATGATTTTTGTGTACCATCGATAAATGTATGTATTGTGTATAGAACTATGTTATAACAGAGATCCATAGCTTCAATGATAAATGTGTAGAGTAAAACATCCGATGGTGAGAAAACTAAAGAAAATATCAAATTATGTTTATTGGATTAAAATTTTGAAAAGAAAAATATTTAAAATCATAATTTTCCAGTATGAACCTACTTACAAACTAACATAATATTTGAAAAAAATAAATAAAAACTTCAAATTAATAAGTCAAGTTATAACAAATTTGTCAAAACTAATTTAAGACGTGGATGTAAAAGTATAACACAATTTATCTATAATAAAAATATAAAAGCGACTCTCATATCCTTCATACTAAACTAATATATTTTAAATAAAAATATATTAGTTTGAGTTAGATAAAAAATCAAATCAATCTAATTGTTGAATTAAATAATGAGATACCCCAGTCCAATAAACAATCAACTTGCAAAACATTCATACAATAATAAGGCACGTATAATTTGTAAAGACACAATTTGAAGCATTTATTAATTAGGTGAAGATCTACAATGATTGACAACTTTTCATTGAATTGCATTAATATGTATGTCTACATGTTGGAAAAAAACTTGGTTTGGAAATTGAAATTTTGGATGCAAGTGGATCTAGCTAGGACCATATATCAAGTTACAGGAATATGTCATTTTATTTTATGATATCATTTATTAACAAACTAAAAAAATTAAAATGCAATACTTTAGTTTGAGTGACAAATCATTTTAGAACATATTATAAAGTATTTAGAGTAATAATTCTTTACAGTAAATTATATATTAATAAAGATTATAATTTTATATCTATTAATTTTATTAAACATTTCAAATTCAATTTTAGCTAATTTATCATCTATTAACTATAAACTCACCCTTTAGTCAAAATTTTCTAAATATAGGTTTTTAACCTATAAACTAAACTAAAGTATTCTGGTTTCTAAAGGTTTTTCTTTATACGAAGGTATGAAAGAGAATTATTCCACGTATATATGGACAAATATCTCTCTTAAGCATTTCCAGAAAAGAAAATAAAAAATTAACATTTTGTATATAAATTAAAATTAATTTATAGTTAACGTAAAATAATAATTTTTAAAATCACATAATTTCTTTTAGAAATTAATTTATGTTTAAAGTAATTTTTATTTATAAATTCTTTTCCCTTCCTGGTTGTAAAATGACTCATATTCAATTTTATTACTATGTCAATAAGTTCAATTAGTTATTTTTTATGATATCCATATAATATAATATATGTAATAGATAGATCAACTGTGTCTTAGAATGTATATGTAAAGCCAAGGAAATACTATCTTAATCAATTTTAATCAAACTTTAATTGATTAGGTTAATACAAATAAAACCTTATTTCATTTTTGTATTAATTGATTAGGCATAATTCATTAAGTCATCATTTAATCGATTAAGTAAATAATATAATCAATTAATAATGGTTTCATATAATTGATTAAGTCACTAATATAATTGATTAATATTGACAATTACTTAGTTTTTCTTTAAATCTTGCATCTTCTCTCATTTCAAGAGAATAATACTTTGTGATTCTAAAATCAAGAGAACATGTGTGAGAGAATCTTGAGCGTTCCATCTTTGCAGAAAACGTTTCTATTCAAGAAGATTAAAGATTGAAGGGCTTTACTCTTGGCTATAGGTTTGAATTCTAAAATCTTCAATTCAAGTGATATCTTCCTTGTATCCTTGTTATGTAATTTCATTCTTTGTGTTGTAATTCTCCTTTATGTAGAAGGTTATGGTGATTGTGTGAAGTGTCACCTAGTCTTGTGTTTCTTGGAGGGATTATTTAAGGTTTTGTTTAAATCTTGATTTTAGAATTATGTAAGTGCACTTGTAATATGAAACTTTCGATCTTTAATGGAATTTCTAGCTCAGGTGACTAAAGAAATTGGATGTAGATTCGTTAGAATTGAACCAATGTAGTTCTCTTGAAATGTTGTTATTATGACAATAAAAAGATTCAATTAGTTATTTTTTATGATGTCCATGTAATATAAGAGGTGTAATAGTTAGATCAACATTAATGTTAGTGTGTGTCTTAGAATGTATGTAAAGCCAAGGAAAAAAAAACTCTTAATCAATTTTAATCGATTAGGTTAATGCAAATTGAAACCTTGTTTCATTTATGTATTAATTGATTAAATATGGACATAATCAAATTCAATTATTATTTAATCAATTATGTAATAACATAATATTAACACATATTGGTTTCATTTTCTGAGTTTTGCAAAAAATACATTTTAATTGATTAAGTTTATAAAATAATCGATTAATATTTACAATTACTTAACTTTTCCATATTTAATTCAATACATGTTATTCTATAATTAAATCTAGATTCTTGTCAGTGTATTATTGAATGGTTAATTATGTTTGGACGGTATAATGTTGTATATTTGGTGGTTTGATTTGTGTGTTGTTTGAGATTACAAATTGTAAAATTTTTCTAGCTTACCTTACTATATGTTGTGGTATGGTTTTTCGTTTGCAATAATTATATGGCATACGCGAATAGAAGATTGTGTAAGTGAAAGAGATGTGCTAAGGTGAGACCATTGAGGACTTGTTTAAATAGTAATTATCACTTATGTATATAACTTTTATGTTATATAGATTCTTCTAGTTTATGGAGTTTTATATATTTTGAGGATTTAAAACTATGATTCTCATAAAAAATTGTAAATACATCTTATATACTTATATCTCTCTTTGTGACATTATCAATTATCTAATGATATAATTAGTAGATTAATTTTGCTAATTTGGATCATTACACCTTATATATTTAAATATATTTTGACCATGATATTGAAAATACAATAAGTATAAATGCATTTATTAAATTAAATATGAAATATCATTATTTAGCAGTGAAATATATTTTAATATATGATCAATGATAGCTTTTTTCAAAATTGTTCTAACTTAACAACATAATTTTATTTAATAGTGTTATTTTCTTTAATTATTCATCACTATATGAAGAAGATATGAAAATAGTATTAGTCTTTAGCTTTATGATTTACTTTTTGTATTCTTTATAAAAATATAATATTTTTTTTCTGATTTTTAGACTTATAATGAAATTATGTTAAACCAGAATATTAATATTAACAATTTAAATTAGATTATGTTATAGATGTTTTAAATTTGAAGAAAATTAATAAAAGTTTTCTAAAATAAATATTTAAAAAAAAATTGTACTTTAAAAGAACGGTTCATAAGTTGGTCCTGCACCCATAAGTGAGAGGCCCATTAGCTGAACTAAATTGGCAATTCAAAACATAGGCGTTTCGTTGCCACTAGTATCAATGTGTTTCCCATGTAAATAAACTTAATTATAATGTCCTTCCTTGGCCACCTAAAGAGCTCATTTTGCCATTGACATAAAGGAATATAATAGATTAATCACACTCAAACCAAATGTTAACCTTCAGGAATGAAGAAATGGAAAGATTGAGCCACTGTCCCAGTTACTAGTTCATTAAACTACATAGCACTTCATAAAACAGAGTCCACTTTGTCACAAACTCTGCCGCCAAAGAGTAACGTGGTTTTTTCAAGCTCCTACTCATATACACTCGTTATCATACAAACTCGTCAGAACTTTCCCTGAATGGAATTTTTTTCTTATCCCATTTCGATTTCAAATTCTTTGAAAAACAAACAAAGAACCTCTTGAACCCAATCCTAACCGGATTTTGTCATCTACATAAGTGATTTTAAGTTTAACTTCACTCTGGCCACCATACTGGACCTTCCATGATCCTACTTTTATTTCAGGTGCTTCAAATATAACTTTAATCCATTCACTATCCAGCGCCGTGAGTTTTCCTGTCTCACATTAGCATGCATCAAATCAGCATAGAAGTTTAACAATAAAAAAATATTTGGATTTGGATCACAGACTAGAGATAGAAAAAAGAAAACAAATACAGTAAACCACTTTTATCCTTGGAATGCAATTGTTCGCTTCAAATTCTAATGTTACAAAACCTTGACTTTAGTTTCTAAAACTAACATAACTTAGTGCCTGAAGACTCTTCGGTATACAAAGGTACAAGGGCAGATTTATTTATTCATATGCAAAGAAGATATTTCCAGATTCTAATCCCATAACAATCAGACACCAAGGCACAATTTAATCACTGTGTCAGTATTAGTCCATATTAGTTTAGTTTCTAAAGTTTTAAAAGGTTGGGAAACACCATTCACTTTGGTCCTTAATATCAGTGAAAAAAATGTAATAGAAGAGGACTAAAATGAAGGTTTTCCAATTTAAGGGACTAGAGTGATTAACATAACTTCTGATAGAGTTTGCTACAAATAGTCTGTTTTAATTTGAATAACGCCTTGGTTTACCGGGAGAAACCTAGTATTTAGAGTTATGGATTTGTTTCTGAACCGTTTTTGTTTTCTCTTTTCTGTTACCACTAGCTTTTATTTCAGATAAATGGGCTACTTTATGGTTGTAGGCAAATGTGTATTGATTAGCTATTTAAAGCCATAACTAACTTACTAAAATTGAGTCATTTCAGTCCAGTTTTTTGTGTTTCCATTCTTAGTTTTATTTTCAGATAAAAGTTCTCAACGATTTTTAAGACCCAAAGTGGAGGTTTAGTGCCAAATCATTCTTTTATTTTCTTTTTGCTTTACTATTGATAAAAACAACTTAAAATCATCCAGTCACCATTTAATCCCTTGGTTTAGGGTTTGAAATTCACAAATTTAAAATTTTCAGTTTTGCTATCAATAGCTTTTCTAGTTATGATATCAACAAGTGGAAGTTTCACACATCCTTTAAATAGTTGAATGACATACCCTTCAGAGACACCTCTGCATCCAGAAAGCCTAAAACAGAAAGCGTGACCTTGTTTCTCACAATATCAGGAGCCTCGACTGCTTGAACCATTTCCTTTGTGTTGAAGAAAAGGCGCCCAATTGCACTCCTATAGCCACCTCCAGGTGATGTTGGCCGTGAACAGTACACCACATCCCACTCTGAATAGCAAACACAAGGAAGAGTTAGTAAAGCAAGAATTCAAACTGATTCAAATCTTGTCGAAAAAAATGTGCATATAGAATGATTAAAACTAAGAAGTTGATGTGGACTCTTTTAATAGATAATATCTAATGCATATTCAATACAGTGAGGACAAAGATAAAATGCAGAACAATCAACAGCATCTTTGAATACATATAATGGTGTGTGAAATGAAATGATATGAGATAGACATAGCCCGAGGATCTTGTTGCCTTGTTTTCTAGATCCATTTCCAGTTTATGTGTCCCCTAAAAGTGTCGTATTATATTCACTTTGCTTTATTTTGTTCTTTTCATAATTTTCTTTGCAAATTCTTGTGAACGACTTAATTTGAAACAGAGCAAAAACAATATGGTATTTTATACTTACAAGTTACAAGTGAAAACCTAACCAGGAATTATTTAGAAAATAAAAAGTCAAAGGCACCCACCAAACTTTCTTTGCAAAGGTTAATAATAAGATTTAGCAAAACATGAAAAAAGGCTTTTAAGGACTTCTAACAGAAACTTAGGGTGAGAAGCACAATAAGCATTCACCTCCAAATATTAAAGGGCATTTCACTGGCTCACTCACGCAGTACTTCTGCAGTTCCTGAGCCACTTCAGCCACCTCTTTATGCTCTTCGTTCTTCAGTAAAACTCCTCCATCTGTTTGCACAACCTGATCAAAAACTCATATCTCTAATTTTAGGGCTGGAAACAAATTCAAAAATATTAATGGAACGAAAATGAAAATGAGTATTGTAATTTGTAATCAATAACTAACTCATTGCTTAAAAAGGAGCAAAATAAACAAAAAACACGAGCCTTGACATATATATATATATAGTATAAAACTTAGATGCAGTTTTTCAAGAACTTTTTAGTGTTTCTACAATCGAAAATCGAACTTCATCTCAAAATTCAATGCCGACTTCAAATGCAATTTTTTATTGTGTGAAAAGTAAACTTTACTGGAAGAACACCAAGAGTACCCAAAGAGTAATATTAAGCATTGTCCGATGGAGATGTCACATTAATAAGTGATATGTGAGAATAATGTATACAAATGAAGTTGAGGTAGGTGTATCCGGAAAAACTTCTCCATAAATATTTTTATAAGAGAGGAATAAGAGGAAAGGCAAAATTACCTTCTGTACAAGTTAAAAAATTAAATTTTTGAGAATTTATATGAAAGAGTTTCCACAAACGAACTTACATGGAGAATCTTAGTTCATTTCCTTTCTTATTTTTCTCTTTTATAAGTGTCTATGAAGAAGCTTATCCAAAGGAACTCTTAGAATCAAGCTCAACTTCTTTTACGATATAATCAAAATCCTAATAGCTAGTGTTAGGTCTAACTAGCAATGGTTATCAAACCAATCACATAGTCAATCTAAAACAAAATTCCAAAATTGCCATAACAAAATTTATGTTTCATTAAACTAGGAAAAAAAATCCGTCTCAGATTGAAAAAAAAAATATTGTTAGATTCTCTCAAATTATAAAAAATACGGTCTCAATTCCTGGAATCACACGGTGTCAACAAATATGATGACTGAAGGTAAACACGGGTTTCAAAATTTGAGAGATTAATTATTTTTTCTTCCATATGAGCAACTAAACAAGGATTTATTCCAAATTTCACAATAAACATAGTTAAGCAAAAAATCTATTTATTACAATAAAATTCTATTCACAAATTGTTTTCATCCGAGCAAATTAAACTGAGCTGGATAAACCATTCACAATAAAACGACTCTACCTTCGAGAGAATAGATGCAACGAGATCGTCAGGGCCTGTTCGCACGTTCGGATTGGAAACGGAAACCGAAGCGGCGATTCTGAAACCGTTGGAACGGCGATTGAGGAGAGGAAATCGAAGCGTGACGGAGTTGTTCGTCGGAGCATTGAGTTTGAACGAAGAAGGAAGGAAGAGAGAAGTTGCAGAAGCTGAAGCCGCAGCCATGGCGATCCACTTCACTTAGCCGAACGTGACAGTGACCGGAAAAACGTTGAAGCTTGTAATGGATGCGTCGCATGTGCCACGTGTGATGAAAATCGAGGTGGGTCCCACGTGGAAGAGGATTATTGGTTTTTGTGGTGCCACGTAAGCAACTCTTACTCGCCTTATCTTTGAGGTTTTGATATGAGTAATGGAATATTAATCGATAAAATATCTCTTGCATTTTGCATGGGGTGTGTTTTTTCCAGGGAAAATAAATTTTAAAATATGCAATATTTAGAATTATAAATAAATACGTATTATTAATTCAAAGATATATAACCTGTAAATAGTTCGTACTGAAGAATGAAATGATCAAATTTTAGAAAGTTTTTTTTTAAGTTGAAAGTGTGAGTAATATAAGAATTGAAACGAAAAGGAATATTTTTATATATTAATTTAAATAGAAATTTAATTTGAAGAGAATTATTTTTAATATAAACTTTTTAAAATGTTTAATAATTTAATGAAAATGACATGTGAAAGAAGTATAATATAATAATGAAATTAAAATAAAAAAAGTATTAAATCATCTAACAATTGAGTTGGATTTCATTTAAATTTGAGTTATAATTTTTAAAGACTTAAAAAATAATATTTTATAAGTGATAGTGTAATAATTCTCAACTATTTTAATATTAAAATATTTTAATATAAATAGTTTGGTAAGGAATTGATATTTATTATTTTAAAATATATTACTTTTTAAAAATAAATTTTCTAAAGTTTTCTGACTTCTCTTAAGGCTTCTTATTTCATGTTCATTTGTTTGAAGAATATTGTTGGCTGAATGATCTCGTAACAAGATCTCCAAGTTTAATCGATCAATTTCTCAGATAAAGTTGGTTTTTTTGTTCCTTTTCTTTGACCAGTTTTGTTTTCCTTACATGCTAGTTATCTTTGTTTTGCATGTGAAGTTTTAGTCTTCTATAAAATTATCTATTGATCAGTGGTCCTAACAATGTATCTTGATGGTGTTTATGTTATTTGTAGGAACATATAGGAATTTTTGTACGTTGGAACTATTTTAGGCTTTCTAGAACAGTTTGGTAGGGAAACTAATATTTGCTATTTATGATAATAAGTATGTAAGTATGTTTGATAAATTATGATATGTATACTAGTTTGAAATTATTACAATTTGAGTGAATAATTGTCTATTGATGAATATTGTGGTATATGATTGTAATATGATGTTTCCTTGAACATGTTATGTTGTTGTTTTGAGCATATGTGTGATATAAATCTGTTATAGAGTTGGAAGTAGTGAAATAGAAATGTTGATAGGTGGTTTTTTGGTCTAAATTGAGGTTTTTGTAGGTGAATTCCTTAAGTCCCTGTTCACTTGAATGGATTTGAGGAAGAGTGATTGAATAGATTTGAAATTATTCGAAGGTAAATTTTTTGTTATTTATTTAAGTGAATTTTGGAGGTAAATGAAATTGGATTTGGAAGTAAAGTTTGTGAGAATTAGTGTAGAATTTGATTGATGTGATATATTAAAAAAAGGGTTAAATATGTTTTTAGTCCCTAAACTATTGGCCATTTCTGGTTTTCGTCCCTCTTTCAAAGTAAGGTATTTGTTGCTAAATGAGGACCAAATTTTTAAACAGTGTTTAGTTTTCGAGGACTAAAACGAATGTTTCGAAAAGAATGAGGACCAAATTGTACCTTACTTTGAAAGAGGGACGAAAACCAGAAACGGCCAATAGTTTAGGGACTAAAAACATATTTAACCCTTAAAACAATTTACTTTCAAATTTGTACTATACCTCAGTGACCGATCGACAAAGGAGAGAACCGTAGCCAAAATAGTCAACCGATCGTGTGTCCGGCGAGCGCAAACCAGAAAAGGTAGATATCATTAATGGTCAATTAATACGTTTAATGGTCATATTAAGGACAAATATACGGTATTTATGAGTGATTGACAGATTATATTGCCCAAAAATATACTACACTAATGGTTAATCAATGGACTTGGTTGCCACAAGTTCTATAAATATACAATTGGTATCCAGGTACAAATATCTTTGACTATCCTAATAAAATAGTGACCTTTTTATGAAACAAATCTGACTTGAGCGTTGGATTTTCCTCTGCAAGTCAACAACCTATCGGAATAGATTGTGTTCTCGAAAAAAATTGAAGATCGAAAAAGAGCATAGAAATGAATATTTTAAAGCAAAGGCTACATAACATGGGTCATCGTCTCGACGTGAAATATCATCAACAAGATAAGTATTTTTGAAATATGAATATTTCATTGAAGATAAAATAATGAAAAATCTGTCTGTATGTTATTTTATAGCATCGTTCGAGTTTTCCCACATGAAAGCAGCGTGAAGTCTCTCCGCCACCAAATTATATTCCTTCAACCATTCTTCCTCTCACTGTCTTTAATATTCCATGTGTGCATATATTATAGAATGGTGGGGTGACTTTATTTTCAGTGAAACTTGATTTAAAATTTTTATGCTGCATATAACAGCGTCACATGATTCCTTCATCATTTTATAATTTTCTAACCTTATTATGGTGTTTCCCTTCATTTATTAAATTTTATTTTAGACTTTGCATCATAATGATATAGTTCACAGAGTTACTCAACTATAATAGGCTCCAGAAACATCTTTATTTTGAACAACAACAAAATACTCATTTTTTATCTCAAGGAAGCAATATTCACTTTTCGTCTAGATTCTTTATCTGGTATATGATAAATCGCATCATGTTTTCAAGGCCACTTTGGTTTAACTTATGATTATTGACGTATCAGATATTTCTTGAAGCATTCTTTCAAAACATCACTGCTTAGTTGCCTTTGGTCAATATAATCACGTGACTTTTCCAGGAGGTTTGAAGAGGCAGGCTTAATCCAGATCACTCCCAAAGACCAAATACATCGTTGTCTTTTCCCGCCTCACCAAAACCACCCTTACCGAAAAGGGAATCATTTGATATGTCAACAACAATTACCCAGCGGCCCCTGAAATCCCCAAGGCTCCCGCCAGAAGGACATGGTCTCTCAAATCAATTATGCTCCTGCCACTGGAACTTGACCGCCAATGCCGCCAGGCCAAACCCCAGGGTTCCTACCACTACAGCTAGATCGACATAACTCGCACCCTCAAGATTGTTAACATCGTCAACAAGGATAACGACAAGTTTTGGTACACCATCAATGGTGTTTCACACAATGATAGCAAACCCCGCTCAAGATCGCCTCCTCTGCTGCCAGAGCCAAGTGGCTTTATCTCCTCAATAATGACCACCGTGTGACGATTTCAGTATCCTTGGTGGCGAGCATCGCCTCCGAAACTACCGCTCCGCCACCAGCGTCCTCGCCTTCAATCGCCCGTCTGTGTCTTCCTGCACCGTTGGGAGAACGCGCCACATCAAAACCTCCAATCTAATTTCATGGCAGCCTCTGTCCTAATCGTTGCAATTTACAATGAGCAGACACGACAACAAGCACAATCGAATGGGTGATGGCAAAGCTTCTTCAAAACCCAAGGGCTTCCAACCCCAAGCAAAGGGAGCAGCCTCCTCCTTCATCCTGTAACGTGTCGCTCCTGCGACTGGATTTCCACCACCGCCATCGAAGCACCGCGGTCCAACCAGGTGGAGGCCACTCTCGCCTACTCCACCGCGTCCTTAAGGAATCCAGTGACTTCGCCACTGTTGAAGAGTCTCCGATTGACATTCACCCTGCCGTCAATGGCACCATCAGGAGCGCCTTTTCCATGTGAGAGAATCGCGACTCCATCCTCATCACCGCCGATGCCTATAACTGAAGGGTCAGTGTCTTTCATGGTAGTTCAAACCTCTCGCCATCTCTTCCCCGCATGGGCTAAACCATAAAGACGCCGCCGGCGTACCCTAAAGACTAGCGGCCTTCGACTGTGACTTGACAGCCGTCATCCCATTGCTGCCTTTGCAACATTCTCTCGTAGAGAGCTGAGCCGCTCCTCGAAGGCTCCAACCAGATCCTCGCCATCGTCGACTCTCGTTAGGGCTTTGATGCAATCCATTAAGCTATAACCTGGTCGCAAGGACCATCATGAAATAGTCAAATGCGTTTTTACTACCAAAGCTCGTATTCAAGGTTGTTTGACAAAAAGTCATTCTGCAATATGCTTCTTAAAAGGAAAGGCGTACGAGGCTCTACAAAACCGTGCCCAAGCACACTTTGTATGTTATGAGTCGTCATTGCTCGAGAAAAAGGATGGTAGACCTATATCTTATGCAGGAACTTAACTCTTCAAAGTTTCGAAGAAACAATTGCAAAGTCAAAGAGGTCTACAGCGTATTACCTGATGGATTCGAATTTGTTTCTGTAGATATTTTTGGGACCGAGAGACTAACCTGCTGACGTGTCTGGGCCGCTCGCTCGCTTCCAAACTCCTGCTATTGGTCAATCGATGTTGGCACAAACCGATCGGTCTCCTTCTTGACGAGGGAGGATGTACCTGCAAAAGGTACTCCGACGCCCAAGTTAGGCGTGTGATTTGAAGAGCCTCGGCTCTTGGTTGAATATTTAGTGAATGATTATCACTATTGAGTATTTGAGAGTAACGTAGAGTAAATAATGCGTAAGTGGAACGTACCTGGCTTTTGGCCCTGGCTTTGTATTTATAATTTATCTCATGGATCCTGAGTTGATATAAGCCCAATAAAATATAAACAGAATAAGATATAAACAGATTACCTGAATATCCGGTTGGTTGTTTGTAACCACTCGGTTAATATTTTATACTATACATTATGCCCCCCAAGTCCGAGTTAAGCGGTTGGCTTTAGCCGTGGTTAACTATAGGACTGATGAGTTTGAGGGAGGCTGTGTTGGCGGAATTGAAAGCGTTTTACCGCTCGACTTTCAACATTAACCGAGCGGGATTTACCGCTCGTCCTTCAATAGGAACCGAGAGGAATTTACCTCTCGGTCTTCTACGTTAACCGAGAGGGCTTTACCTCTCGACCCTCGACATTAACCGAGCGGGATTTACCGCTCGTCCTTCAACATGAACCGAGAGGGATTTACCTCTCGGCCTTCGACTTTAACCGAGCGGGATTTACCGCTCGTCCTTCAACATGAACCGAGAGGAATTTACCTCTCGGCCTTCGACTTTAACCGAGCGGGATTTACCGCTCGTCCTTCAACATGAACCGAGAGGAATTTACCTCTCGGTCTTCAACATTAATCGAGAGGGTTTTACCTCTCGACCTTCAACATTAACCGAGCGGGATTTACCGCTCGTCCTTCAACATGAACCGAGAGGGATTTACCTCTCGGCCTTCGACATTAACCGAGCGGGATTTACCGCTCGTCCTTCAACATGAACCGAGAGGAATTTACCTCTCGGTCTTCAACATTAATCGAGAGGGTTTTACCTCTCGACCTTCAACATTAACCGAGCGGGATTTACCGCTCGTCTTTCAACATGAACCGAGAGGGATTTACCTCTCGGCCTTCGACATTAACCGAGCGGGATTTACCGCTCGTCCTTCAACATGAACCGAGAGGGATTTACCTCTCGGCCTTCGACTTTAACCGAGCGGGATTTACCGCTCGTCCTTCAACATGAACCGAGAGGGATGTACCTCTCGGCCTTCGACTTTAACCGAGCGGGATTTACCGCTCGTCCTTAGACATTAAGCGAGAGGAATTTACCGCTCGTTCTTCAACACGAACCGAGAGGGATTTACCTCTCGGCCTTCGATATTAACCGAGCGGGATTTACCGCTCGTCCTTCAACATGAACCGAGAGGGATTTACCTCTCGGCCTTCGACTTTAACCGAGCGGGATTTACCGCTCGTCCTTCAACATGAACCGAGAGGGATTTACCTCTCGGCCTTCGACTTTAACCGAGCGGGCTTTACCGCTCGTCCTTAGACATTAAGCGAGAGGAATTTACCGCTCGTTCTTCAACATGAACCGAGAGGGCTTTACCTCTCTCCCGAGGGGGATTTATCGCTCGGTCTTCGACCTAGGAGTGCTTCCTAGGGAACGGGCTTTACCGTTCGGCTTTGAGAGGGTTTTACCTCTGTTTTGAGCTAGGATTGTTTCCTAGTGAACGGGATTTACCGTTCGTCTTTGAGAGGGCTTTACCTCTCTCCCGAGGGGGATTTACCGCTCGGTCTTCGACCTAGGAGTGCTTCCTAGGGAACGGGCTTTACCGTTCGGCTTTGAGAGGGTTTTACCTCTGTTTTGAGCTAGGATTGTTTCCTAGTGAACGGGATTTACCGTTCGTCTTTGAGAGGGCTTTACCTCTCTCCCGAGGGGGATTTACCGCTCGGTCTTCGACCTAGGAGTGCTTCCTAGGGAACGGGCTTTACCGTTCGGCTTTGAGAGGGTTTTACCTCTGCTTTGATCTAGGAGTGTTTCCTAGTGAACGGGATTTACCGTTCGTCTTTGAGAGGGCTTTACCTCTCTCCCGAGAGGGATTTACCGCTCGGTTCCTGACTTGATCGTTAATTATGAACTTTGCTGACGAAATTGGCAATCAGTGTTTGTAATAGGAGACTTCCCCTTCGTTAATTGAATTCCATGAAGTCCGTTTATGACTAGATCTTAGTATGCACTTGCATAATTGATGGCGTGGATTTTGATATATATTTCTTCAAGATGTTCATTGCTGAAATTCTCATGATGATATATATTATGGTATATGACCGTATAATAAATGATTCGGTTACCAGATATTATGAATTGCACCGAATAAATCACATAGATAATAAACAAGGTATCAAAACCGTCTTGAGATTTTATAATATTGCTATTGATACTTATCTCTCACACAACAATTTCTTTGACTATTTTAATCATGCTAGAAAATATTTCGGTTATAATAATTAGATAACTATATTTATAGTTATATGCTATATTATATATAATATATCATATATCATATAATATATTATGGATTATACTATATATTTAACATAAAAATAGTTGTTATAATATCTATTATCAATTAGATATTTTATGAAATATTCATATTTCAAAAAATACTTATCTTGTTGACGACGTCTCACGTAGAGATGATGATTCATCTACTGTAGTTTTTACTTTGTCGAAAGTTTCTCGTGTTGATCCGAAATAGTGATGTCGAGACCGAACGCTCGTCTTGGTTTCTTGTGGTTTCTAATAATCTTTCTGGTGCTTTGTTGTTCCTCCATGCTCCTCGTGGTCATCATTGGGTTTGACGCTCGGCCCCACGGTGGGCGCCAAAATGTTTCTGTAGATATTTTTGGGACCGAGAGACTAACCTGCTGACGTGTCTGGGCCGCTCGCTCGCTTCCAAACTCCTGCTATTGGTCAATCGATGTTGGCACAAACCGATCGGTCTCCTTCTTGACGAGGGAGGATGTACCTGCAAAAGGTACTCCGACGCCCAAGTTAGGCGTGTGATTTGAAGAGCCTCGGCTCTTGGTTGAATATTTAGTGAATGATTATCACTATTGAGTATTTGAGAGTAACGTAGAGTAAATAATGCGTAAGTGGAACGTACCTGGCTTTTGGCCCTGGCTTTGTATTTATAATTTATCTCATGGATCCTGAGTTGATATAAGCCCAATAAAATATAAACAGAATAAGATATAAACAGATTACCTGAATATCCGGTTGGTTGTTTGTAACCACTCGGTTAATATTTTATACTATACAGAATTAATACCTCCGACAGGCTGGAATAAGCACAAACTGTCAAAGAATAGAAACCGATTATAATTTATAAATAACCTAAATGCTTATTTCGTCTCATGTTAAAAGGTGAATCTTTATTTAGTACAGTTTTAAAAATGCATCTATTGAGTCTCAAAATTGTAAAAGTTGTATAAATGAAGTCCCCTCCATTAAATTAGCTTAAACGGAGTTAACTCCGCACTGACGTGGCTATAAAATCTGAATTTTTTTCTTTCTTCTCTGTTGTTCTTCCTGTAATGCCCAGTACTGACTTGTTGAATGGATGTTCTTGAATCGGATCAGCGCCAACCTCTTGCTCACACTTCGAACTCCCTCTGGCCAGCAACATGAGCTCATACGCATCCTCTTGCATTCGTGGCTTAATCTCATCACCTTCTTCCAAACCAGAATCTGATTTGCTGCAAGAAGTGCTTATTCGGCCCCTCTTGGAAATAATGGACCAACCCCTGAGAACTCGAGAGAGATCAACGGTCAAATCATCATAAAGGGTTGAGGAAGAAGTGGAATTGGAGGAGGCACCAATGATCGGAGCATTGCTTTGAATTCGCCTTCGTCGCCCATTTTACAGATCTCTCTGGTGCCACTAAAGTTGCCATGGAGAAAGGTGAGAGCTCCGCCTCCACATCGGAGCTAGACTCCGACGACAACCACCACACCTACCTCATCGGCCTTGGCCAATGCTCCTCCTTCCTCGCCTACCACATTCAGGATCCACCTAAAGCCGTGTGGTCCGCCGACTACCACTTCAACAAAGCCACAGATCTAAAGATCCCTTCCACCATGGTGGTAACGTTAAGGTCATATCTGGCCTCCCCTCCGCTGTGAAGGTCATATGTGGCCTCCCCTCCGTTCGTGCCTCCCTACATGGCTATGAGAACATGCTCAGCAAATCCAAAAACTATTAACATTATTATCTTTGAAATATTCACTATAGGGACATACACGACAACAAGCACAATCGAATGGGCGGTGACAGAACTTCTGCAAAACCTAAAGGTTTCAATGTAAGAGGAAGCGTCAGGGGAGTTAGGGTTTGGAAAGTACTGCGACGGGGAAAGGAGGGGATCGGAGTCTGCCAGGGTGGAGACAATAGGCGGCGAGAGCAGGTGGTGGTTCGATTCCGAGAAAGTGGTGAAGGCGCTGCGATAAACAGAGGAGAAGGTGGATTTTCCGGTGTCGTGGTCGTGGTCGTGTAGTGCGAGGTTTTCCATTTGGTCTGGCGACGCCAATAGAGGGTGGTCATCGACTATGTGGTTCTCGGAGCCCATCATTATGGTTATGAGAATCGCAATGGAGCTTGCAGTGAATCGGCGAAGCAAGCCCGATGAAGAAGACGTTAAGAGGTTAGATTAAAGAGAGGTTGAATTTGGGATTGGCATTAGGGATTTGATAGTGTCAGAGAGAGTGTGTGTGGGAGTGTGAGGTTCTGGCTAATGTGCGCTGGGAGGTGATGATTTGGAATGGTGAGGTTGAAGAAGACCATGCAGGGACCATAAGAGTGGCAAAACTGAGATTGAGAGTCACTGAAAATTGAAATCAATGGCAGGTATATTAAAAATGAGATTGGAAGAGAGAGAGAAAGCTGAACTTATGAGAGAAAGAGAAAAATTTGCAAGAGAAATATCACGCCACGTCGTATTTAACGCCGTTATTTTAAACTTAACGGAGAGGACCTTATTCATACAATTTTTATAACATAAGGATCCAATGTCTTCATTTTTAAAACCGGGTACTAAACAAAAATTCACCTCTTAACATGGTCACGAAGTAAGGATTTAAGCCTTTATAAATTATAAGCTTTTACTTTATTTTGTTTCGCACAAGAGGTTCAGACCTACGTTCAATCTTATCAGGAAGGTTCAGACCTACGTTCAACCTTATTAAATACAATCATACGTTCAAATAATGTCATCTCATTATAAATAAAATATTAAATATTTTATTTAACGCGTATTTTTGTGAGGTTGGTCAGTTGAACCACCAAATTTTAACCTTCTCAGGAAAAAGTTCTGGAAAAAGAACTCCTATCAACGTAGGAAAAGGTTCTCAAGCTCTTAAGCTTAAAAGGGAGTCCCTACCGTTCGTTTCTCAACATGGGAAAAAGCTCTGGGGCTATTAAGCTCAAAAGGGAGTCCCTCGATCATTGTCCAACGTAGGAAAAGGCTCTCGGGCTATTATGCTCAAAGGGAAGTCCCCACCGATCATTGTCCAACGTGGGAAAAGGCTCTCGGGCTATTAAGCTCAAAAGGGAGTCTCTACCGTCGCCCAACGTAGGAAAAGGATCTCGGCCTATTAAGTTCAAAAGGGAGTTCTTACCGCTCGTCGCTCAACGTAGGAAAAGGTTCTCGGGCTCTTAAGCTCAAAAGAGAATCCTTACCGCTCGGCCTAAAGAAAAAAGTTCAAAAAAGAACTTCTAGAGCCTCTGCTCAACATAGGAAAAGGTTCAAAAGCGAAATCACCTTGACTAGAGCGAAAAGAGGTTCAAAAGCGAACTCCTGCGTGGTGCCGCTCGGTGATTTAAAAGCGAAATCACCTCGACCAAGAACGGAATTACCTCCCATATAGCCTTTGACAATCACTCTTTCTCGCCAATTTAAATTTGTTCGGCTTATTTAAATCCCTTCGCACGTGCAAACAACTGCTCGGGGCTTGGGGGGCTTAATGTACTATACCCCAGTGACCGATCGGCAAAAGAGAGATCCGTAGCCAAAATAATCAACCGTCCGTCTGTCTGGCGAGCGCAAACCAGGAAAGGTAGATATCATTAATGGATAATTAATACGTTTAATGGTCATATTAAGGACGAATATACGGTATTTATGAGTGATTGACAGATTATATTGCCCAAAAATATACTACATTAATGGTTAATCAATGGACTTGATTACCACAAGTCCTATAGATATACATTTGGTATCAAGGTACAAATATCTTTGACTATCATAATAAAATAGTGACCTCTTTATGAAACATATCTGACTTGAGTGTCGGAGTTTCTTCTGCAAGTCAACAACTTATCAGAGTGGATTGCGTTCTCGAAGAGAATTGAAGATCGAAAAAGAGTAGAGAAATGAATGACGATCGACCCTTAGACAAATTCAATCGAAACAAAATTCACACTCACTTACCTTCAAAATCCACTCAAATAAACAACAAAAAATTTACCTTCAAATCCTCTCAAATTCATTCAATCACTCACCCCCAAATCCATTCAAGTAAACAAGGGCTAAAGAATGATTTTGGAACTAAGATAGATGGTCAAAAGTTGTCTTTAGATAATTATAAACTTATCTAGAACTTCAAATAATCATAAATATGATGATGAGTTGAAAAGTAGTAATATGGGAGTTTAGGTTGCTTTTAGGTCCATTTTAGGAGTTTTAACCGGTAAAATCTTGGACAAATGATTTTATAAGTAAAGTTGTTGTTTAGTGGTTACCTTGAGGTCATTTAGAACTTAATTGACTAGTTAGTACATTGAAAAACCTAGTTTAAAACATTATAGTTATGATTCATAAGTTGTGTAGTATCTAATTTAAGTTATAAACTTATTTTTGAATCCTTCAGAATGTCTAAAATGTCATTTTAATAATTTAAATAGGTATTCGAGGCAAAGTTAAATGTAAACAATAATATTCATATTCGAATTCAAATTGTTTCTTATTTTATTCATATTCAAATTCTTGAAACTTTCTTAATTAAAGTTTACACGATAACATTATTCTTTCTTTTTTTTTTTATAACAATGAAGATATTTATATAGGTAAAACATCAACAATATGGTATTTTAAGGAAAACATTTTAGTCTTTTTTTTTCTATTTATATAGGTAAAATAATGTGGTGTGATTTTTATTTAGTTATTTATTTTTACGAAAAAAATGTTTAAAACGAAAGTAATGTTTTGACGATTTCATTAAGTTACATTTATACTAATCTTATATATCAATTTTTTTATATAAAAAAATATATTTTTAAAATATATTTATACATTAACTTTAATTTTAAATTTCATTGATTTAGTAAACAGTCAATTTATTTCCACTATCTCAAATTGTTCTTATTTATCTTTATTTAAATACATAATTTTGTTTACCTTTTTTATCTTTCAATTTGGTTTTTATTTTTTAAATTAAGTTTTAATAACTTTAAAAAATAGTCAAAACGTTTATATATCTACGTCAAAACATTATACTTATACAATTTTAAAAAAAGTTTTTATTCTAGTTTTATTCGAATATAAATAATTTAAACATACTATTTAATAATTTCCCTCTCCTTTCACCCATTGATTATTCTCACACTGTTTCTCTCAACTTCAGACTCGTCCATTTTCATTCCAGTTTCCGCCATTTGTGTTTCTCTTCCTTATGGCCATGGCTCTGCACCTCTGTGTCACTTTCAATTCAACCACTTCCAGTTTTCCTCAAGGTTTTTTCATTGACTCGAACACTTTTCTGCATCGCATTTTTTCTCACAGTTTTAACTTACGCGCAAAATTTTCAGGTAGAAAATGCAAGTACGAAGGCCAATCAGTGGTATGAACCATCTCCCCCTCACAATTCACGCTTCAATTTCCTAAACCTAACTGCTTTACTTTCAATACGACCATCGATTGATAGTAATTGCCAAACAATTTTGTGCCATCGAAAAAAAGTACAAAAACTGTTAGGGTTTACGTTGGATTAGTTTGGGACAAACTTAGCAACGGTTTTTATTTTCTACATTATTAATCTACTCAATAAAGAAATTCATTAAATATGAATATACATTGGGGAAGTGAAACTCTAAATTTGATTAGAGAATGTTAGTTTATATACTATAGGCAACTACTGTCAACTTGTATAATCAGTCAAACTTGTACAACTGTAGGTTTCTTTCATTGTATATGTTATTTTCTCAGCTGCCAGTTTATAACAGCATCTTAGACATCCGTGTCAATACTCTTTTACATAACAATTAGTGAGATCAGTTAATAAAAATATTCTGTTCAATTTCAGTTTTTCCCTCTCTTTTCTCTGTTCATGTTCTTTAAGAGATAATATCAATAATAGTGTGCCTGCGGTTTTGCACTTACGCTTTTGTCCTTCAATTTATTGTTTGTGAAGGGATAAACTCTCAATTTAGTTCTTGAAACATAATGCTCTCTCCTAAATAGTCCTTAAAGGCTTCTAACTAATAAAATTATATAAGTGTGCTCCTAATGTATCAGAAATTATGTGTCTCCAATTATTAAAAATAATCTTCAAATTAATCCCCTCTGTTAGTACAATGTGTTAACTTAGGGCTTTAATTGATGGATATCCAATACGTTATGGAGTATTTATATACTTTGATTAGTCAAGGAGTATTTAGGAGAGGAGTGATAATTGAGGAAATAAATTGACGGTTTATTAGCTTGTGAAAACAGTGCTAAAAAGACTTGTGGAGGGTTTATCTTTTTATCTCTAATGTATATTACTACAAATGGTGAAAGCTATTTCCTATGAGATGTGGGCTGCCACATTGATGTCCAGTCCAGTCAATATCCCGTAAATGAGATAGGATCTCTCTAAGTTGATGTTGGACGTGTGGGTGTTGGGGTTCAAGTTGGAGAAAGAGAATGAACTGCACATCTGAAGAGGGGTGGTGCTTCCAGAGGATACAGACTGACGTGCCATTGGATTCCCAATTGGTAGCCGTACCTAGGGATACAAAGAGTAGAGGCAATCTGGTCATGATCTGGATGGTCATTCATGAAAGTACCAAGAAGACTATTTTGGTTGAAAGGAAAGGTGGGAATCCTCATAAAGGTGTTCAGTGTTTTCCTGTCAAATTGGATGATCTTCCCCTGCACCTTGGCATGCTGCCCTCCAAGTCATAAACATTTGCATAGAACTCTTTCACCCGCACCTCATCAATGTCCTTAGGGAGGTCCCGGACGAGGTCCCACATAAAACTCTCATATAAACATGATTAAATACCCATATTTGTGTATTAGGGTTGACATTCTTGCCTAGCAAGGCCTAAAAATTGATGTTTTTTGACTTGTAACTTGTTAGGCAAGCCATATTTTCATCTAACGACTTGAATACTACAAGTTTGGACTATCATTTCCGTCCAGCGAGCAGCTAGCTCGCCCAACGACTTAGCCTAGCGCCCAGTGGTGGTTTTTTGGTCGTTCAGGGTGATCCATGGCAATATAACCTTATAGGTGAGTCGTTTCTTCATGTTTGCAGCGCCGAGAGCGATTCTAGTGCCCCCGGTGTGGGTATTTGTCTAAAAATCATTCTTTCTTGTCCAATCATGTTTCCTTGAATTCCAGCTTGTGTTATTTCTTGCTTATTTCACACACTCAAAATAGATATTAGAGGTAAACAAGCATAAAACAACTGAAGTACAAAACAATGCAAAAACAAGACAAACTTGAGGATTAAACAAGATAAAAACTATGGAGAAGTTGATTTTATTCAGAAAACTTAACACCAATAAAAGGTAGAAAATAACATTATCATGTTCTAAGATGGGGTTGCTCAATATACATTCCCATATTGTGTGTGTGTGTGTATATCATTTAACAGGGTTTTGTTATTTCCCTATTATCATTTTGTTAAGATTCCACTATGCTTGTCACTTGTTTATGTGTGTGTGTGTGTATCATAATAAAGTGGGACAATTTTTTGTTGTTCTCTCTCTTTTTTTCGAGGTGCTCTTTCTTTTATGAAGCTTTCATTTAGACTTGAATAGTAATTCTCTAGGTGAGGCTGTGTCGACAACTTCATTTTCTCATTGGTGTGTTGTTTAGTAGTACTAGAGTGTCTCTTAGTTATACTGATTTAAGGAAAAACAAAAAAAAACTATGTTATATCTACTTATTAATTTTGAATTTATAAATTGAGTTTGAGTGTAGAGAGCACTTCCTATACGTATATTATCAGTGGGGAAGAAGCGATCACCCGGACTTCAACTCATGGTTGATGAGTATGTTGATAAGCTCGGGTACTATTGCAGTGTTGAGGACGTTCAAATTCGGACAAATCCTCGAAATGCACGGTAAGTTCAGTTCACTGAGTTAGTTTTATTTGAACACAGTTTCATTTTTGTCATGCTTTGGGTGGTGAATGTGAGTACCAAATTAGTATTGTGAATGTGTGAGTGTGTGTATGCTAGATAGTACCTGTAAGTTTTAGTTACAAATAGTTGTACTGAGGAATTTTTGTTGTGTTGTCTAATAGAAAGGATGGATCATTTGTTTACCTTATAGTGACCAAAGGGCTCAGGTTGATGCTGAAGATGAGGCAGTAATGAACCTTATAAGGTCTGATGATTGGGTATAGTCTCCAACATGCATCAATTTGAATTACAGTAGTAAAAAATTTGTTGTCCTTATTTTTACTTTTAAGTATGCTGTTTTGTTGAGATGAGAAAGTTAGTGCAATAAAGGATCTGCATTGGCGTTTAGAAATGAATAATGTTGCTTGGTGCATGCTTATACAGCTATAGCTTATACGAGTTAGATATAATTATAGTCTTTAAAATTAAAAACAAATCACAGTTTTAGGGACTAAAAACAATTTAAACTAAGTTATAGTAATGCTTCCATTTGTTCTGTTGTTTCTTTGAATTGTTTGAATTTTTCTCCTTCTTTACCACACTTTCCTGAAGGCAAACAGATCTGATCTCTATTTGAAGCCTTCTTTATCCTTGCCAAAGCTTCGTAACACAATTTGTTGTGTTTCTATGCTCTGGTTGTCTTATGTTGCTGGAATAGTGGTCTCTAATTGGGCACATTAGTGCCAATTCTGTATCTTGTTTTGGTTGCTAACAGTCTTAATGTACTTACCCATGGTATTGGAGCTAAAATTGGGTTCCTTTTCTTCCCAGGAATATTTTCCACCGCATAGTCTACTACACTCACTTTTAACTTAATCCAATCCATCATTCTATCCATTAAGATTTATGTCATGTTTTAATTGCCCAGATTGACATTGTTCAAATTTCTGCGAACACTGTAACAGTGTCTACATTAAATTCTTGCTTGAAACTCAAAACCCACTTTATTTGCAACTCATATTTTTCATCATATAGGGCATGTTTGGTTTAACTTATTTTAAAGAAACAATAGATTACTATGACTAGCTTTCCAAGAGAGCTTCTGAAAAGTGATCATGTCATCAGAATTCATTTAACCCAACATGCTAAAGCGTGCCAGTTACAGAATTTTAGATCTTTGTTTTATCAGAAAGAATCTGTTTTTTCTTCTCCTAATTTGGTTTTATCGGTCATGTACCTGCTCGTATAGGTTGTGATGTTGGATGAACGTGGGCTAGACATAGGATCTGAGCAAATGGCAGAGTTGGTGGGTGATGCAGGAAATACTGTAAGAACATTTTGTAATTGATCTCTGCCGTACATTGAAATTTGTTCAATTATGGGATTGGTTAAGTATGCTGGCTGGCACTATGATGAAATAAAGCATTATAAGTTATCAATCATGTAACAGACCATTGATATCCTGTCTATATCTACATTGAATACCTCAATTCTGTTAATTGTTATAGTGAAATAATACGGTTCATATTTATCACTCTTGGTAGTGCTTATATCAATCATTTTGGTGTATTTCTATCTTTCACGACCTTAGTTGATTGTGAATTGACTTCTCACTAAAACATTTTAATAGCCACCAAAGTTATCAAATCCACTTTTGATCTTTTTTGTAAACTTGCAGGTCACGAAAGCCTTATAATTTGAATTTTGTCCTGTTGTGAAAAACCGTCATCTCAAGCTGGCCAAAATGGCCTCTCAGTTTTGAACTCCGGAAGTGTGATTTCTAGGCCTTTAATGCAACGCAAGTTCGTATTTAATCTTATTTAGTATTAAATGCTTCTCAAAAGTAGTATCACTAGTTTTTGTGTTTTTACTTTTCCAGTTTACTGCGTTGTTTGGATTTCTTTTTCAAGCCAAATCTGTTTTATATATGTTTGTGTGCATGGCGTCTATGTACATTCTCTTGTGATTTTCATTCATGCTATAGTTAGTTTGTTCTTTTTAATATGAAGATACCTTTGAGCAAAAATTTAATGTTAAATAAAAAATATATTCATTAATTTCTGCTTTCTTAAAGGGTGCTTCACGGATATCTTTTTGTATTGGTGGTCCTTATGGTCATGGAAGAAAAATAAAGGAACGGGCTAACTTATCAATCAAGTTATCTTCACTGGTCTTAAATCACCAAATAGCATTACTTGTACTCATGGAACAGCTTTACAGGTATCTATACGTTAATCTCTTAATATTATATTCTAAATTTTTTAATGTTGGACTAATTATACTAAAGTTGTAGCACTAGGTCTTCATAATTATCTAAATGAATTGATCATATTCTATGTCGCTAACATCAATATTTGACTTGTAGGTCTTGGACAATTTTAAAAGGACAAAAGTACCACCATTAGATATCCTTCTTAATCTTCGTATCTATATGTCTGTTATGACCAATCGAGCTTTCCTCTGAACCTTTTATCTCTTGTCTTCTATTTAACATAATTTCCTTTTTTGAATTTTGGGTGAAAGACCGAGTTGTCTTGTTATGTGTGGTTGAATTTGATTATATAAGTGTGTATACGAAGTGACGAGAAAAATTGGTAGGTGGTGGTTGTTTTTTTTTGTTTAACTTGTTCTATTATTAAAGCGGAAGGGTGTTTCAGTTAGAATTATTCTAAAATCAATCGTGTCACAGTAGAAGAAATTGTGTTTAAAGTTATCACATACTTTATCTAGAGGTTAAATTGTTCGAATTTGCTTTGGAAGTTTTCCCAATTAGAATATGACATTACTCTTTTGGCATATGACCCTATCCTTTTTGGAAAAACTTCGATACTATATTTAAACTCTAATGTTATAGTTATGAGTAGAAAATTAGTATAGGGGTAGTTGCTACCACAACACATGAATGCACACTACCACTTCAAATTATATATTCTTATATCACGAGGTCTCACTCAAACTATTTCCATTGACATCCTTCACTTGTCAAACGACAAAATGGATGTACATTTAAAAAAATTAAACACATCATGTATGGATGCACGCATTACCAAAATTATTAAGATTGTGTTTGGATGAGGAAATTTAAAATGATAATTCATTTATTTGAAAATTTTAAAAGTTTTTATACTAAAATATTGTTTGGATAAAATAAATAGAAAAAAAATTGAAATTTAAGAAATTTTAGAAGGTATTTTAAATGTATAAAATAAAATAATTTCAAATTCTTTAAAAAATATAAAAGAATTGAAATTTCATCCATTTTCACATCACTTATGAAGGTTAAGTCGAGTCACCTCAGATTGAAGACTCAATTAAGTAGGTTCGGGTCGAAGGATCAGTTGAGTTGACTTGAGTTAAATACTTAGTTGAGTTAGCTCAAACATAAAGTTAAGTCGGTTTGAGTCAATGATCAAGATGATTTGATGTAGCCTATAGGTTGAGTTGATTTTGTGCAAGCCAAAAGGTTTAGTTAATTTGTCCTAAAATGATGACAAGTTGAGTCGGTCGTGATCGAAGGTTGAGTTAATTCATCTTAGGATGAATGATGAATTAAGTCAATCTAGTTGAAGGTCGATATAGATTGAAAGTTGATACTAACTGGATAAGTTAAAGGTTAAGACGAGTCGATTCAAACCAAAGGTGTAGGCAAAACAATCGAGTTAAAGATTCAGACAAGTTGGTATAGGTCGAAGGTCAAGACAAGTTGGTGCATGTCAAAGGTTAAGCTAGTTTGACACAAACTAAAGATTGAGTTAATTTGACTTGCACCGAAGGTCAAGACAGACAAGTCGGCCTAAGTCAAAGGTTAAGAAAAGTCAGTCCACGTTAAAAGTAGAGTAGAGTCCGTCTGAGTTGAAAGTCAAGTTGAATCGACTTGGGCTTAAGATTGAGTTGGTCATGGTAAAAAGTTGAAATGAGTCAGCTTGGGTCAAAGGTTAAGACAAGTTGTCTCAGGCTTAAGGTTGAGGTAAGTTATCCCGAGATGAAGGTCGAACTAAGTCAAGCCACACTAAAGGGTAAAGTTGAGTTATCCAAATATTTTTAAAATATATTTTTTCCTTAAAAAAGAAATTAAATTGTTTTGTCCAAATAAGAAAATTGAATTCTAACATATTTTGACCTACAAGTCTATTGAGATAATATAGTTATAGTCAATTATTACATTCAATATAGTGTCCACTTTAGAGCTTGGAATTCTGTCATAGTTTAATCCTTAAAAGGTGCCTCATTGCATTGACCAAGTGGATCTTCCCTTGTTTCTCTTTGAAGTGCAATAGTTTTCAACTTGACTTTTGAGAGCCTTATACTTTGCCTTAAAGACTCTTCAATGCTTAACTCAATAAGAGAAATGATTTGTACAATGATAATTAAGGGTATAAAGTATGAATTGAGTACTCCCTATGATAAGAAGTTATATTTATAGGCTTCCTAGACCATGAATAAATAAATATATTAAATAGTGTTGTCAAAACGGGTCATCTGGCCCGACCCGACCCAACCCATCACAGATTGGTTACTTAGTGAGTCAACCTAACTCAACTTACTTATTAGCGAGTAGAACAAATTCGAACCCGACTCAGCCCACCATAGGTTGGTGGATTAAACGAATTGGCCCACTAACTAACTTAATTATAAGTTTTTTTTAAATTAAAAAAATTATAATTTTTTTATAATTCAAATCTAAATAAATTTCACTCTAAGATGATATTAAACTCCAAAGACAATTCAAAATATAAAAAAAAGTAACATACAACTCAAATGTAATCCAAAAGCAAACTCAAAAAGCGAATAAATAAGTTTCTAATATTGATATTTTTGTGTTACTTATCCATTTAAAAGATTAGAGCCTTGAATGGATAAAACTATAATATTTTGCTCTCTTGAAACATCTTCTTCTTTATCCTTATTTACAATACAATAAAAAAAATTTAACTAATAATATTGAAACAAAAAATAATAAACAAATAAATTAAACTAAGTGGTTTGGTGAGCCAACCCAGCTCACCATGGATTCAACCCGAGTGAGTCGGGTTGAAAATTGACTCGTATAAAAAAATATTCTTTTTTCAAACCCAACCCGATTCGAACATGTGGTGGACTGGTTTGGTCCGTGAGTTCTAACCCATTTTGACAGCACTAATATTAAACAAATTGTATTATTTGAAGATAATTAAGTATTATATCTTGAAGGCATTAAATAATCAATTATTATATATAATATCTTTGGATAATAAAGTATTATATCATAATATCTTAGAGATAGAATAGAATATCATAAGTTATTATATAATGAGATATTATTTGTCGATAATTCTTGTCGGTAAATTTTGTTGTTAAACTGGGTAATAAAGTTCCTGTCTTAACTTTGATCATGTCCTGGTAAAATTTGTCGGTAATAATATTTTTTAAAATTCGTTGATAAATCTATTGATAATTGAATTTTTTGAAAATTCATCGATGAATTCCTTTTTAATTATTTTTTTGAAAATATTTAGTAAATCCATTCATTATTGTATTTTTTAAAATTCGTCCATAATTTTGATAGGTGCTAATTTTTTTTTGTCAAATTTAGTGAAATATTTGTTATAAATTAAACGGAGATGAGTAAGAGAAAAATAGAATAAGGAAAAAAGAAGAAGAGTACGAGGAGGAGAATAGGAGAAGGCGGTAATAGAGCTACAATGGTGTGAGCAATAAATATGGCTGTAACGGTGGACACCATGTAAGATCCGAGGATTTTAATATCGGTATAGGTATTGTAAATATAAAATAAAATAAAATAAGAATTTGTGGAGTTAAAATGGAAATAGATGAAACATGATGAGTTAAATAGATATTAAACGACTATTATGTCAGTGAAATGAGCTAGAATAATAGGTATACGCTTGGGATGTTTAAAGGGTTAAATTGGGTTGTATGAATTCTTTTTGAATTAGTGCATATTGAAATTGAATGGTTTTGTTATAATCTGGAAATTTGTGTACCTTGGATGAAGGTTGTGGTTGTTTCTGGTTTCATTGAAATATGAAAAGTGTTGGGTATTACTAGTAGGTTATCTTTGGTATTAATAAAATGATGGGTAATTTTATGGTTTGGATTCATTTATTTAATCTGCTGTAGAACAATGATTGTGGGGAGCTAAATCTCTTCGAAATGCAATTTGTGATTGTTAAAAGAATTGTGAAATGGTATCCTTATCAATTTGGTTGAATTGAAATGACTTGGTTGAATGAGTGAATGAATTGTTATACCCTAATGAACATTCAATTTAATGAGTTTGTGTGTGAACAATGTGAAAGACTACATAATAAGTTGTGTATAATTGTGTGGATAAATTTTATTAACCTTATCATCTTGTGATTCTTGGTTAAACCATTGTCTGGGTACGTTTTTTATATAATGTGATTGTGATTATATTAAAATCTTGAAAGAATTATAATGAACAAAAGGATGATGTGTTATTGGTTCTATGGTTGATAGATTCAAATGTGTATAGCTATAAATATATAACTTGAACAATGTAAATGTATTTAACTTAGCTAATTTTCTAATCTCGAGAATGCATGAATTATATAAGAAGTTGTATTAATTGTATGTGCTCATTGGTATGTCTTGTTTGTTTTAATAGAGAAGAAACTAAATGTGATCGATAATATTTTGTAAATGGGCAATTAAAGTAGTATGAATAGTGAGGATTCATGGGAAGAATTGTCCGATATTCTGTATGGTCATATTGGGTTACTCTATTTTACTGAATCATTCATAGGTATTACTGGGGTATTGCATTTGATTAAAATATTGTTGTTGTCCAGAATTTTATTATGCTGTTGTTGTTTAAATTTTATGCAGTTGCTGTATCAGAATTCTGCACTTTCTGTCATTATTGTTTGCTGTTTTTAGCACTGATTGCTTGCTGTTTTTTGTATTGTTGCTGGCTTTTCAACATTATTTCCTTGTTTTATACCAGTAAATTTTGTTGTATGGGACTGTTGTGATTGTTGTTGCCATGTTAAAATCTTTGTTGTATTGGGTTGTTTTGACTGTTGTAATGTAGTAACATCCTAGTTGTTTTGATTGTTGTTACTGCATTAAAATTCTTGTTGCATTAGGCTGTTCTGACTGTTGTGTCTGCACTAAAACTTGTTGTTTTGTAACTTTATTGGGCTGTTTTACCAATATTAAAGCACTTCTGTTTTGAGCTGGTTGAATCATGGTTGGTGTAGGAATCGAGATTGTATGGTTTATACATTCATGCTTTTGCCAGATTATCGTTGCTTGTTTATTCCTATTATATAATATTTATGTCAGTTGGATGTCTAGCTCACTCATATATTGTTTGTGTTGTTTATGTTTGTGACGATGACCGTATAATATATATGTTATGCGAGAGTTCAAATAAGAATGCAGATGCTGATGGAGCTATATGATTGATGATAGAGGGGTATTATGGGAGTTTGGTTTCAAAGTTTTATTTAATTATGAAAAGGATTTGTAATACTTTCTTTATTTTCTTGTTGGACTAAAAGAAATTTCTATTTTCATTTGTAATAACTTTAAGTTTTTGGAAAATTTAATTATATTGCAAAATTCTAAGATTTTACTCTAGACTTTGATGCACTTAAGTGACTCCCAGTTTTGAGACGTTACACATGACAACGATGGAAGACAACGACAGAGGAGGAGAAAAAAAAAATATTGAAGAAAAGAAAAATAAAGAAGAAGACTAGTTATATTTACTAACGAATTTTACCGACGAAAACAATTCATCATTAAATTTCGACAAATTTTATCAACAGACAAGTTTTAATTATTTATAATTAGTTATATATTTTTGTCATCATTATAGCTAAATTTTCTTAATTGTCAATAACATTTATCAATAAATATTTACTGTTAATAAATCGAAAGTAATTTTATTTAATAATATATTTTTATGATTTTGGTGAATTTTATCTGCTAAATTTTCTTGTAATATTTAAATTAATCATATTTAATACTTAAATCACATCAACTTTTTAAATTATTTATTCTAGTTGATTTGACAATAACTCTTTACAAACTATTTTATAAATAATGATCGGTAAAAATTTTGCCATCAACATGAAAACAAATTATTTTTTTAAAACGTTAAGGATTTGAAATAAATTATTTTAAGTTTGCACATTGTTTTGGTAGATATTTTGTGGGACCGACGTACTTTTCTGACGTGTCTTCCTTGCTTCCGAATGCTTGGATTGCCTTGATCGCCTGTCTTCCTTCAGTCTGAGTCGCTCGCTCTTATCCGACTACTCGATCTTCAGTGGGAGCCGTACGGTTGCCTTCTTGACAGAGGGGGGAGGTACCTGCAAAAGGCACTCCGACACCCAAGTTAGGCGTGTGATTTGAGTTGAGTGTGAGTACAACGTAACGTAAGTGGAACGTACATGACTTTTAGCCTTGGCCTGTATTTATAGATTATCACAAGCCTAATAAAATATCTTTGCTCATAAACAACGTTATAAATATCTTTAATCAGATATCTTTGATTATTTTAATTTATGCTGGGCCTTTGGCCTAATAACAATTAAAGCATTGGTCCAAATACCATTTGAAACAGTTGATTAGCGCTACGGACCCAATTACGGCTCAATGTCTTTGTAAACCATTTGACCAGGTTGACTAGATGGACCGAACGATCCTGAGTGAATAGACCGAACGGTGTTGAATGTTAACCGCTCGGTCTTTACTAGTTACTATAAAGATCATTGAAGTATTTTCACAAATGATTTGAAGGTATGTTATGGATTGACATTATGTAAAATAATCCAATCCACTGTTAGAATTGAAAAACAAAAACCCCCACCCGATTAAATATTAATAAAAAACGAAATAAGAATCAGTAAAAGAAGAAAAATGAACACGAGTTAGAGAAATGACTAACAAGAAGAAAGGAAAAAAGTGAATAAAATACCAAACTTTGCATACATTTTCCAAAAATGTAGGAAGTTCTTTCATGAAGTTTTATTAAAGAAAGAACGTAAAAATGAAGAAACTTAGACTGATATTAAATGAAATACATTGTTATACTCTTCCTCTTATTTTCCTTTCCTCGTTGATTTTATTTTTCTCTTTATTTATTTATTTATTTTTATTTCATACAAAAATTTCACCTCCCATAAAAGAGAAGCAACAATGTGGATGAGTTTGCTTAATGTAATGGATAAGTCAACAATAACCAATAAAAAATATTATTATTTTATTAATAGTTGAAATATTACGTGAAACTTGTCTACTCTACCGTAGATAATTTAAAAAAAAAACTATATAAAATTCATCCAAAGTGAATCTACTTCGATTACCTCTTTTGACACCACATGATTTGACATCACCCTGCACCATTTTGGAATCTTTCATTACAAGGATTTTTTTTCTTAAATACAAAACAATTTTTTTATAATTTATTTTTTATTAATTAAATAATTATAAATTTTAAATCTAATTTTTTCTTAACTTTTCCATAATTCTAATAGTAATGTCTAAGATACAGTAATTAACGGTTGACCGGTAGTGTTAGGTCCCAACTACATCATAAGTGTCATAAAACCATTCGCAGAGCGTGAAGTCCAACGCGCGTGGCATCGCGTGCACCAGCAGTTATCGATAAACCAAAACCCCAAAAATTTGAATAACCCTCTCTGCCTTCTCCTTCTTCTTCCTCTCCCCCACTTCATAAGTCCACCCTCACCCTCTTACGCGCGCAAGATCTCAAGCGCCGAACATTCTAGAACCCTTTCAGATCGAACACCGTCTTCCATCTTCATTCTCTTCTGTTCTTCTGGTAACTGATTCGAACGGAGCGCTGAGAGTGATGGGGGATGAGAAAGCTGAGAAGAAAGAAAGTAGTGCGGTGAAGGAGAATATCGAGAACAATGGGGAGAAGACGAAGGAAGAGAAGAAGACAAAGAAGAAGGGGTTTATTTCGCGAATATGGAACGCGATATTCAGGTCCAACAACGACGATTTCGAGAAGAGGCTTCAGTATATCACCAAAGAAGAAAACGCCGTCGTTGTGAGATTGAGCAACAGATCTCGCTCTTGGAGGCGAACCTCTCGCCAGCTTATTTTATTTTCCGTTCTGTTCGAGGTAATTTTTCGTTTTGCTCTGAACTTGCTTGGCCACTGTGGGGAGAGTAGAAACAGTAGATATATAGATGTGAGGTTTTGAATTGTGGTTGTGGAGTCTCTGATGATGACATTGACATGGTTGGAATTGCTTTTGAGATGTGCTTTTGGAGGCTTCGGACATTTTTTATGTTGTGGAGACTTTTTGATGCTGCTGGAAATTGCTCTTGGGATGTGGAGACTTCAAAACCTTGATGTTGTGGAGGGTCCATAAACCTTGACATTGCGAGAATTCGTGGCTGCAATTTTGGTTGCTATTGCGGTTGTGATATGGTTTTGGAGACTTCCAAGATTTGATGTTGTGGAGACTTCAAAGACCTCGACGTTGTGAACAATAGTGGCTGCAATTGCGTTTTTTAAAGAGTGGAGAATTTAAATCCTTGGATATGTGAAGGAAAGTAAGCATGGGCTTATTTTCGTTTTTTGAAGAAAAGAACAACATTTTTCTTTAAATTTTTTTTGAAAGATTTAAGTGATGAATTTATTCGTTCGATGACATTGAAGGTTGTTGGTGTTTTAGTGTTTTTTTTTGTTTTTTTTTTTGTGGACAATGGGTGGATTGGATGAGATTATGGGATGATTTTGGCTGAATCGGGGTTAAAAAATAGTGATCTGTATTTGGGAATGGTCTTAGTAGGTACTCGGGTATTATGAGATGCCTAAGTTCCACATAGTAAGATGAGATTCTCCGTGTGGTATTTAATTTCTCCCTTATTAGCTAACTTTTCAAAGTGGGTTCTCCGAATTCTTTAGTGTTTATCAATTGGTATGAGTTATTGGTGTCTCGAAAAGGAATACTTGCAGATCGTATTCAAGTGCTCTCCCCCTTTAATAGCTAGCTGTTGAGAGCGGGTTCTCCAAATTCTGGGGTGCTTATCACGTCTTTTTGAAGTTAGTTTGGATAAGAAAGTAGAACCATTTTGGACTGTTAGTGTAGATTTAGTTTGGATTATGCCATAGATTATATTAAAGGAAATGAACATGAAATAGATCCGAGGTGTTTGATAATGACTCTATCTTCTATATAGGATAATGACAATGGGGAATTGCCTCAAATTTTAAAATTTATCCACTGGCATTATCCTTATATTTTTGAGTGTGTAAAATTAAATGGATTTTACTTAAAATCGTTTTCAACTTTCAGGTCATTGCTGTAGGTTATGCTATTATGACGACAAGATCAATGGATATGAATTGGAAAATGCGGGCAATTCGAGTGTTGCCAATGTTTCTTTTGCCTGCCTTATCAACTGCTACATATTCAACATTTGTCAGCTTCACAAGGATGTGTGAGTTCCAAACTCATATATATCTCATTCTTTTGCACGAAGTTTTTTTTTTTGGAAGTTTTAGCACCATTTATTTATCTGTTCTACTGAATATTCCGCTGACTTCTAGGCCAATATAACCTTAATTTAGTGTCCTGATTTTTTTTCAAATTTATGCTCATCAATTGTTCTAGTCTTCCATATATGGTTTATAGTTGGAAGGTTTTCACTCCATCACCTTTATTAACAACCTCTAAGTGAGTGAAAAAGTCTATATTTAATACTCAGATGAATGAATGCTTTTTATAAAAATAATTTCTCCGGTATAGTTTTGCAGCAAGTGTTGATAAAAAAAAAATGCTTGATCTTAACATATGTTTACATAAGTAGAAGTAGAAGGTCCTCAAGATCACAAGCAATCTTTGTACAAATACCGGAAATGAAATTCTTAGGTGAACATGGAGCAGCGTTTATTATACATTTGGTACCATCATTCATAAGTTGTGAAGGCTACTACTGATAACCATCGTCATTTAATTTGTAACATTAGATTCCAATTTAATGGTGGGGTTTTTGAACTTGAAGCTAGTTTTTAGAGTTTGAAATGCCAAGTGCAAATAATATTAGTTTAATTTTAAATAGAAATATGTAATTTTATAGGTGATCGCAAGGACCAGAAAATTCTTGAAAGGCTTAGAGCTGAAAGGAAAGCGAAAATTGATGAGCTCAAAGAGAAGACAAACTATTACATTACTCAGCAACTCATTCAGGTAATTGTTTAAAGCAATTATTGGTACATAGGTTTCAGTATTACCTCTGTTCCTTGTCACTCAGAGCAGACAATATACTGGGGTTGTTTTCTTTCATGCTTTATTTGGTGCATACAATGTAGTATCTTTAGTGCAAGTAAATCCTAATTTTTACTTGGTGTTCACACACCGCACTTCATAGTATAGTCAAATCCAGTCAAACAAATTGAAACCTGTTACAAGTCATAATCATAGCCGCAGCACTTGATATCACCTAATAAGAACAAAATTGGCCTCCTTTCTTGCACTAGCGTGACCAACTGCTACTGAAACTAACGTGCCAATGCCATCACCCCCACACAATTAGTATCAGATGAGCCTTCAAGAAATATGGCGCCTAAAATGAAGGCTTTTTATATCCCAAACATAATATAAACCTAATCAGACAGAAAAAAAAATCCCAAAAGAAACTCTTTTGAAAGATAAGACAATCTCTAAATTGCATAAGTAGGACAGTTATTTCAAAAAGTAACACATAATTAATAAATATTTTAGATAAGGTAATTGAATCATATATTCTATTAGAGCCAAGAAGGGTAATTTTTTTTGGAAGTGTTGTCAGATTATATTTTGCTTGACAACAAACATAGTCGGTTAGCATCACGCTATCCTGTTACTCATGCAACTGGGTAACATTGATTGTATAAGAGCTAAGCCTCTTTATACTCAGGCCGTATCCATTATCTGTAAAATAGATAAAGTTTTACATAATAAACAGTCACTTTGAGAGTTATCGCGTCCATTATGTTATTTGTTAACATTGAGAACCTTTGCCTTGGGGAAGTAAACGAATCGCATGTGATATGACCAATTAAACACGACTACTGTCTTTTGTATGTGTTCCTGTGCTTTCAAGTGTATTATTAAAAGTCAACTTGATCTATATGTTTGCAAAGAATTTAATATTATTGTGTATTATACTTGTCTCCTGTGATCCACAGAGATATGACACGGATCCAACAGCAAAAGCAGCAGCTGCAACTGTTTTAGCATCTAAGTTGGGTTCAGATTCTGGTTTGAACGTGTATGTGGAAGATGAATCTTCTGCTGCTCCTACTGGGAAGACCAAGGATGTTGAAGTTGTGCAGTCAAGTGGTCTTCGAAATCGCAAGCAAGTGAACTCTAGATCCATTAGTCCGGGGACAAAGACAACAAATTATTCTGATGAACAATTAGTTGGTTCTGGGAAAATTAATCAAACTCAAACTCCTGAGCATAATGAGCTTGTAGTTGTTGAACATCATCCTCAAAGTTCAGCAATGAATGATGGAGGATGGATTGCTCGAATTGCAGCATTGCTTGTGGGTGAGGATCCAACCCAGTCTTATGCACTCATATGTGGTAATTGCCATATGCATAATGGTAAGTCGACTGCCTTCAATGTTGTAGGATTTTTTCATACACATGCACTGACACACGATCACACAATACAAAGTAATCGCTAATTTTCATTTTTGAATTATAAAGTGTGTTTTTATCCTCCGATTTCCTTTCAGGCCTTTCTCGGAAGGAGGATTTCCCATTCATTACTTATTACTGCCCACACTGTCACGCCTTGAACAAACCAAAGCATTCGGATGAGCATATATCTCTACCAAACACCGATTCTCCAAAAGCAGATGATGGCAAAGAACTCCAAAAAGCTGGTGCTTCTGACAGCTTAATCGCAAGCGATAATCCTGTAAAAGCGACCCCTGAGATTGAGGAAGTGGCTGACCGGGCTATTTCAGGTGATGAAAGCTAGTTAAATGAGAAGCCTCTTTTTGGGAATGGACTATTTGAATGACATGTCTTGCCCTTTGTTTCGTGTCAAGGTCCAACTATTAAGGTAAACAACTTTGCAGTCTGTTTCCTTGTTGATGTTGTAACAGGAAGAGTTTTTTTGATATGTTACTTTGAAACATGCAATTTATAAATTATAATACATAAAGTACATGGCTTTTTGTCAATTAAGGAAATTTTAGAATTTTGATATATTTTTTCCTTTTCTTTTGTTAGGATACTCAATTTTAAAATCGGACTGTATACCCAAGAGACTTGAAAACAACTTCGCAGTTGGTTTGCTTACTGTTGTAACAAGGAGAGTTTTAATATATTGCTTTGAAACTTGTGGTTTACAAATTATAGTTCACAGATTACATCTCTTGCTTTTGAGTTAAGGCAATTTTTGTGATTTCCATATATTTCCCCTCTCTCTTGGAATAGTTCTATAGGTGAAAGAAAAAGCAATAAGAAAATTTCATAAATTGGGTAAGTGTGGATGATTTTAGTGTGAAATATATTTCATAGACATGGTAACTTTGTAATACATATGTTATGACTAATGAAAAATAGTTCTCTCTTTATTCTTTTTGCAATTTTAATTTATGTTTATCTTTAGTTTTACGTTATTGTTGTTTAATCATTCAAAAGCATTTTCCTTTACTGCATTTTCAAATTATCCTGGTTGGTTCATTCTGCATTTCTGTCTTTTGTTAAATTTTCATGTCCTATTCATTTTAATCTTTGAGAACCATTTTCAACTGTTTGGTTTCATGTAACTAATAATTCTGCGAGTTTCTTTTACGCCATTTATAATTTAGGCAACTTGCATTTTCTTTCAAATATTCTTCTTCAAATTAACAAAAGATTATTAAATTCTATTTTTATCTCTTTGGTCGAGATGAAGTTTTGATAATCGTATTTTGATAATAATAAATATCAATTTTGATTCTTAACTTGCTATCTAAGTTGAAAATAACAAAGATTGTTTGTCTAAGAAGAATTTACAATCAGCATTCTTTTGAATAAGATATTTATATAAATTTACTTTTTACCAAAAGTAAATTGGTAATTTTGGTATGTCTATGTTATTTCAAACACTTATTTGATAAATTTTAAACATGTGATATTAGTTTTTGTATGAAATTACTTTGTAGTCGAAATGAATCAAAATAATATAGAACCAAATAATAAAATGTGACTAATATGTAGGACATACAAAATGTCATTGAATGTAATGTAAGTACAACAATATCAAAAGGTCAAAGTCAATTTATTGTGGTATTTTGTAGTAACACAAGTTGATCCAGCTGTGATCACAACAATGGAATAAATTGCTCCATTCAGTCAACCTTACAATAGAGGTAACGACTTCAAAACAATCAAAAATTTCAGAAACATCACCCAATTTCAAAATTTAGGATTATGGGGAATTTTTTTTATAAATTCACAAAATGGAAATTCAAGAAGTTTTGTCCCTCGGAAGGGAGGTACTGATAGAATTATTTTTTTCTTTTAATAAAAATATAGAGAAGCTTTAAAACAACAACTGGATCATTGTATTTATGATATGGTATGTGTTGAGTCCAGAATTTTTATAGCCACCTCTCCCTCTCCTAACCATTAACCATTATACAGAGTTACTCCCTCCACCACCACCTCGTTGCATCTCCTCATTCCTCTTGTGCTCTCTAATAATTCCTCTTTTGTCTTTAAGTAATATTTAAAGTAATATTTAAAGTAATATTTAAAGTAATATTTAAATCGGATGTGAAAATGCATTAAATTTTTAAACCCTAAAGAAAAAATGAATGTCGATATTAATTGACGAATGTTGACGTCAGAACAAGCATCCGCGGATGTTGTCACTCCATGTGGCCATGATACTTGTTCATGGTTCAGTGAAATGGTGGAAAAATCTTCTCCCTGGACCAATGCTCCGGCATAAATCGGTTCATGGCTCTGTTTGCAGTCCCACTACTCTCCTTCCACTTCATCACGTCGAACAACCCCTTCGAGATGAACAATACATTTGATACTTTTATACTTTTATTTGTTTTATAATGATTCAACTTTTATTTAATTATTATTTGATATCCAAATATAATAATCCCTTAATTATTTTGCATGATATATGAACAGCAAGAGAGTATGTAACATAGAAACAAAGATAAAATAAAATTTGATATAAATTAAATATTAAATATGAAAATACATTTAAAGGATGAATTTTTATTTGAAAAGAGTCACATCTCCCCACTCCTCATCATTAACCATCTAAGATAAATGAATAAAAAAATGCTAAGAAAATTATAATTTATACTTTTGTAAACGTAGTTATTTAATATTATTAAAGTTATATTTTGTTGATAGACTAAACGTATATAAATATTGTAATGATAACAGTTATATATTGTAATTTGTATGAATTAATATAATTGCCACTCATTAATGATTTAATTATGATAATAAAAGTTTTTTTAAGCAAAACGATAATCAAGATTTTTAAATAATATAATTAATGTAATCAGTAATCATAATATATTTAACTTAATGAACATTATATTAAATCAAACTTCAATCAGAAAATAATGGTAGACGTATTTATAATAATACATTTAAAGCACATAAAGTTAATTTCAACAAAATTAATTAAAATTTTAAAAAAGCAATTAAAATTTTGTTTATATAAATTAGTTTTAAAATCTCATATCACATAACTGATAAAATAAAACATAATATATATGTATAATTAATTATAACTGATTAAGGTAATTTGTTTTTATTGGTTTAAAATTAATGCTGTCAAACTGATTAAAATTTGCAGGTCAATCTAATATATCATATATTTAAATTTAAAAAAAAATTATAAATTTTGACATGGACAAAAATTTAACAGCACACTGAGAATAATTTTGATGAATTGAAATTGAAAAGTTAAGAAAATTTTGATTAACCTCTTGGTTTACCTACGTGAGAGGGAAAAAAAGTGTGACTCAAAATTGTCCCTTTCTCTCCTTTCACTCTCTTTCAGACACACTTGCTCTTCTTCCACCGTTCTTTCTTCTGTCAAAGGTAAAAAATTCTACTAACAAAGGAGAACAGTTATCAACTATTCTAGCTCAAAAGAAATTTAAAAGTGAATTCATTTTGTAAATTCTTTTGTTTCTCACTTCCTTTCTTTAATTTTTTTTTTCAGTGACTCTTGATCTTCCAGTTCAGAGCAGTTCCTCCATTTCTCCCAGGTAACGTCACATCCACGTTTTCTGATTTTCTCTGCCTTGGTATAGTAATTTCAGGATAATGTTGTTGCGATTGTTGATTAATGTTATTGTTCATTTTTAATTTCTATCTGAATCGTACGTGTGTTTCATATTTCGTTGTGTCTTCATTTCTCTGTTGATTTTTGTTTGGCTGGTTGAAATTGCCAGGGTTCTTTTAAGCTGTTTGTGATATTTATGTAATTTGTTTTTTTTCCCGCTTCTTGTGTGCAATGAATACTGATGATGAAGAAGTGAAGTTAGGATGATGTGTTTTCATTCGTGCACAAATATAGCCACTGTTTGGTGTAATTTGTTTTTTAGTTTTTTGTGAAATTTTGTGTTTATTCGTTTGTAAGTGATACTTGTTAGGTAACTGTGTTTACATAGTTTGAATTCGTTGAAAGTATGTTCTATATGAACATTTCCTGTGCTGTAGTTTGAAATTTGAGTTGCATTATTGTCACACTAATAAGTGGTGTTGGATCATGAAATTTTAATAGATGGACTGCCTACATAGATTGAACTAGTTTAACTATCTGTTGATACATTTTGGTTCAATGTTGAGGGTTAAAATAGTGAAGATGAACTACTGTCTTGATTCATTTCATTTTCTTTTGCTCAAGGAAATTAGTTGCTGCAGTCCTTTTTTCAGGGCTAGGCTTTTTTGTTGTACAATGACTAGACCAACAACTCGAAATAAAAATAAAAGGCAGAAACAAGGGGATGACGATGGCATTTCTGAAATATGGAGGTACTACTATCCAAAATTTTTTGGTTTTTTTGGCTTGTGAAACATAGAGAGATTAGAGCAGATTGTTTATTTTACATGTTTATTGTGTAGGAAAATTCATAAAACAGGAGCAGTGACTGAAGATGATATGAGCCAACTATATATGATTTGGAAACCCGTCTGTTCAGGCTGTCGTGTTAATACTAAAGACAACCCAAATTGCTTCTGTGGATTGGTTCCTCCTCCAAATGGTACCCGGAAGTCTGGTTTATGGCAGAAGATGTCTGACTTTCTTGAAAGTCTTGGCCCTGATCCGACAACAGATCTTCGTGCTTCTGATTGTTCACCTGCTGGTCTGACAAATCTTGGTGCAACATGTTATGCCAACAGTATACTACAGTGCTTGTACATGAATAAATATTTTCGACAAGGCATATTTTCTGTAGAACCTGATCTTTTACAGCAACAACCAGTGTTAGACCAACTGACTCGGCTTTTTGTACAATTGTATGCTAGTAAAAAGGCTTTCGTAGATTCTTCCCCATTTGTTAAAACACTGGAGTTAGACAATGAAGTTCAGCAGGATAGCCATGAATTCCTGACATTGCTTTTATCATTACTTGAGAGTCGTTTGAGCCATTCCAAAATTGCTAAAGCAAGAACAATTGTTCAAGATCTTTTCCGAGGGAGCGTGTCTCATGTGACAACGTAAGAATCAGTGCTTATGGGTAACTTATTGAACTATATTCAATACGTTTTTCCTACTAATTTTACTTTGACGGGGTGGCCCTGTTAAAGTATTATAGATCTTTCAAAAATCTTGAATTTTTCTCTTATATTTTTGGTCCATCCCTTTCCCACTCCTTAAAAATACAGGAAAATGCCCAAAAAACTATTTAGCTTGGGAAAAATGCTGATGTTGCTTACATGTAAAATTCATTTGTTTTTAGTTTCTTTAGATTCCTTTTGCAAGACGAGAATTTGCATTTGTTTTCCCTGACAATGTATTTGATGTTACTAAACCACGCTTCTGATTATATTTTTCTTACTAAATTGGCTGTCACATTTTTCTTTGAGCACCGTTGGTACTCGTTGTTCATAATCCTTTTCTCGTTGTTGGTCAAAAGCTAAGATGCATTGGGATTGATATGGACAGAGGCCATGACAGTGATGCATACACAGCAGCACAACAAAATTTGATGCGTCCGTGTAATTTCTGTAGTATCTTATTGTGTTGCATCTAACATGAAGTGATTTGCACGTTTTCACGCTGCCTTTCTTGAAGTGTTAGTGCTTTATATGTCACTAGTGAATCTGATATTTTGTGATCAAATGTTACCAAATAAACATTTTATACTGCTACATTCATATTATATATGCATGTGGTCACTGGTAGTTGTATTTATGACTGTTACAAATTTCTTAATTTTATCTGAGTTGTAGGTGTTCGCAATGTGGAAGAGAATCTGAAGCTTCTCACAAAATGGAAGACTTCTATGGGATAGAGTTGAATATCAAGGGATTGCAATGTTTAGATGAGAGCTTAGATGATTACCTTGCCATTGAAGAGCTCCATGGAGATAATCAATATTTTTGTGGGTCATGTAAAACAAGAGTTGATGCCACTCGCAGCATCAAGCTGTGTACATTACCTGATGTACTTAATTTTCAACTTAAACGTTATGTCTTCCTTCCACAGGTATTGGGAAAAACATGAGTTATTATTGAGAGTACTACACAACAAAATGCTGTCTGAGCATGCTTTGATGGTTTACATACTCTTTATGTTTAATTACAGTTCTTTTTGTTTTGGGTACAAGAGGTAAATAAGTATTACTGTATTAGATTGAGAATGAGGGAACTTACTAAAAGAATAAATATCCCATTACAGAATTTAAAAAACAAACGAAATTTATGTACTTTGGAAAACCTGCAGGATTTTCAACTTATTTTTTTTGGTACTGATCTTGCAGGAGTAGTTTTCCCAAGATAGAGATTATGTGAATGATTGCATGGCTTTTCTTTCTTTGGGTATTTACATGTAGCAGTGCTTTCTTATTTTATTAATCCACCATGTGTAACTTTTTATCTTCTTTATGCCTGTGGAGTAAATCTTATTTTCTGTAACACAATTTCTTTCTGATATTTTTTCTCCTGTATTTTCTATTTCATTTCCAGAATACAATGAAGAAGAAAGTTACTTCTGCATTTTTATTTCCAGCTAAACTTGATATGAGTGTTAGATTGTCTGAGCCATCTCAAAATGAATTGATATATGACTTGTCAGCTGTACTGATTCACAAAGGCACTGCTGTTAATAGTGGACATTACATTGCCCATATCAAGGATGAAAACACTGGGCAATGGTGGGAATTTGATGATGAGGAGGTTACTAACTTGGGTTGTCATCCATTTGGAGAAGGAACTTCATCTTTTACTTCTAAATCTGTTAAGATGGACGCACTTAATTCTAGTTGCTCTGAAGCAATGCTAGCTGACGGTAATGGTTTAGAGGCCCCTCATTCACAATCTTCACTTGTGGAGACATTTACATCTGACGAGGCATACATGTTGATGTACCATCATAGGCATAGCAAAAATGTTGGTGAAAAGGGGGACATGGTTTATGGCGCTAACTTTAAAGAAGCAGATTGCAATGCAGTTACTGCACAAGACAGTGCTTGTGTCCCTTCTCATCTTGGTGACGAGATTCAAAATTTTAATGCCACATATCTTGATTCTTGCAACCAGTACAAACAAAGGAAAGAGTTAGGACTAAGTTGTATCAATGAGAGGAGACAAGAAGTTCGATCTATTTTAGCTGAATCTCCTACCCAACCACAAGAGCAACCATACTTTTGGATCTGTAGTGAATGGCTTCGTCAGTGGGCTGACTCTATTGTTCCGACGTTAGTGCACACTTTCTATTGTTTTTTTTTTTTTACATTAAACATTTAAAGTTTATTCTGTTTATTATTTGTACCAAAGGTCATTTTTTCATGTCTTTAGATCAAGTGTTCCTTCTGCCAATTATTGTAGGTAGGATTATTTCACTTAACGTATAGGTTACTTACATCTTAATGTTAACAGTGTTCTTGACAATACACCTATCCAATGTTCACATGGGAAAGTTCCGGTGTCTAAGGTTACCTCAATGAAGCGATTATCTTCTAAAGCTTGGGATAAATTATTGACTAAGGTAACCTGGCATATCTTAAGTACATGATTCCTTTTTTTTATAAGTCTCCTTGTTTTATTATATCCTACATTGGTTCTGTCACTCTTGAAATGACTATGAAAAAGAATGGTAATTTAGCATGGTAAAGAATACATTGGAACGCGATTGTTTTTGTTTCTCTTTTACACACTGTGATAGCTAATACTGCTAGGATTGATATAAAAGGATTTATCAGAGGGAGCATTTGTAGTAGAAAACTAGTATCCCATAAGGGAGTTAATTTGCAGCATTAGCAGGCTGTTTTCATCATTAAGCGCCATGTTTACCTTTCTTATTGGACAGCAAGGAAACTATTGCCATATGTGTCTAAAGGAGGACTGGAGGAGTAAAATTTAAATAAATGATAATTTTTGTGAAGTGGGCATTACATTGTACTAGAAATAAAACGAAGTTTAAGCTTCTGTTCAGAGATTTAGTTACTGTTGATTTTTTTGTCATGATTAATGGTTTATTCATATATATTACCTCATATTTATCCATTGTTGCAAAATAATTATTTATATATTATGCTTCATTTATTGGCTTGTGAAATTCAGTATGGTGGGGGGCCAACTCTTTCTCACAATGACTGCTGTTGGGATTGTCTGATCGAAGGGGCACATAATGTGGTGTCAGCTGACTCCTATCGGGATCAAAGAGAATCATTGAAGCAATTTGCTCGGGCTTTTGTCAATGGAAATCATGAAGATGGAATGTACTATGTGTCTAGACCATGGTAAGACCGGAGTTCTTTTTTCCTGCTAGTTCTGCTTCTTTAGAAAGGGGTAAGAGGTGGTGTGGATAAGTGCTCTGTTTCATTATGAAATAGGAAAATCTGCCAAGTTTAGTCTTTGAGAAATCTGTCACCTGTTTTGGTCAGTTTTAATATCATTGCATTATCTTACCTTGTCTGTTAGGCTATTTCAAAAGATACTAAAACTTTTATGCTGATGAGTTTAAACTTTTAGGCTGCAGCAATGGTTGAAAAGAAAAGTTGGTGATGCTCCATCTGAAGCTGATGCTGGACCAACAACATCGATTAGTTGTCCACATGGACAACTTAAGCCTGATCAAGCTGTTGGAGCCAAGCGGTTGCTTGTTCCGGAGGGTTTCTGGTTTTTCTTATATAAAGATTCCATTACTGTAAAACCTGATGATCCTCTCGGTTGCCGTGCTTTTCCTGTAGGCTCAAGTGAATGTTTGCAATGCTGTGATGAAATATCTAAAGAGGCTTGCTCTGAGGACTCTATGAGGTGATTGTTTTCTGTACATTTTCTATTATTGTAGAAGTGGCATAGCAAATTTTGAAGTGAATTTATTTCATGATGCAGATTAGTAAAACAAATGCAACGACAAAATCATGAGAAGTTATCTGTTGGTAAAAGTATGCCACTTTCTTTACATTGCAAGTATTTCTTAGTTCCTTCATCGTGGATTTTACAATGGAGAAATTACTTGGCTGTCAAGAATTCTGATACACCTGAAACTTTGGATGGGGTAATTGATTCACTGATGTGTGAAAAGGTACCCTCTTTTGTTATGCTATGTGCATCTTGCTTTTGTCTCAGTTTAGAATACTACTTACTTGCGCTTTGTTAGATTTGAGTTTACTTTTTAGGTGTGCAATTATTATGAGAGTAGTAACTTAAATTTGTCATGTCATACATGTTAGGGATTGAGTTGTGTCTCTCTTACTCTTTTTATGTCACTGTGATTTGTTGTCATGTATATGCCATCTTAAATCCATAGCAATTTCATGATGAATTTTGTTTCCCCTTTTTGGTCTTCAGCACTCACAGCTCGTACAAAGGCCTCCTGAACTGATTTGTAGACGTGGTACTATAATCTCGAGAGAATCTTCTGTAAGTTAGAATTATTAAAGGAATTTTTACAATATAGTCAGTCAAGTGACGTGCAAATGCAAGCTGGCAGTTTTATCTTTCATTGTTTAGTTAGCTGAAATTAAATTTAGTATTTTAAGTATGCTTTAAATCCCTTTCTGAAATAGTATGTTCCCAATATCAACTTGCTCTCCATTTTTTCACTATGTTACTAAAGTGAGTTTTCTGTCTCTCAGTTTTATAATTATTCACTTTGTTAATTCTAGGTAGATGGCTTAACCATCATATCTGAGAATGATTGGAAGTGCTTTTGTCAAGAATGGAGTGGTATTGAGACCAAAGGAATATCTGCAAGAATCGAGAATGTTAATGATTTGGAAGATGCTTTAAACGGATCCTGCAAAGATATGCCTATATGTGAGAATCAACTTGATCCTTTGGATAAAGTGAATAATGGAAGTGGGAATGGAGTGAATAGACAACTTGTGATTAAGACTAGTCCTGAGGTAATCCAAAATCTCTGCCACGATCTGCTGTATGTGCTATTTTACCTCTGCTCCTAATATTTATCAATTGATGCTAATTATGATAAGCTATTATCTAAAGGATTCTAACAACCTCATTGTGTTCACTTCTGTATCTTTTTCCAGATTGTGCAGGATATCTCTCTATTTTTGACACATAAAAAACTCCTTAAGTGCTTAACACTATTATATTGTGCTCGTGAATTTTACTGAATTTGTTCCTAAAATGTCCACATCATCTTCTACAAAGACTCCAATGTTCTCCTACGCTTCTGCATTTCCAATTGCCCATAAACGAGGATTGCCTTATCGTTGGCCCTTCTTCTGCTTTCCCTTGGGACCCTTCATCTTTGGCCCTTCTGCCTTAACGCTGCTGTTGTTGCCTAAATACTCATTTTCTACTTTGGATCTAAGAAAAAAGCTTTTGTTGTAGAAGGCCAAAAAATAACTTGCTTTGGTACTATGTAACCCATTTTCATCATTATGTTAACCCTTTTATCAATTTGAGGAACCTTATCATTAAATAAACAAACCACTAGATGAGTCTCGATAGTAAACAAAATAAAACCCAATCAACCAATAGGATCCACCTAACAAATGGAGCATGTAAGTTCTTTGGACATAACTGAGTTTCAAATTAATGAAAACTTCTATAGTACTCAACCGAGGATGGTATGAGGCTGGCACTGGCAGCAGGAAAGACCTCAATGAGGATTGTGATGGCTGGGCACTGAGGTGGCATCGTGCTACAGTCTATGTAGGGAGTGGAAGCTTCCAGATGTGCAAACTTTTCAAATATGTGGGTTTTGGGCTTGTGGTTTAGTGAGAGCAATACTTTTAGTTTTCATAAAAGGAAGAGAACCATATTGTCATTTGACAAAAAAATTTAAATCATAACTTGATGCCCTTTCATTAAGAGGTGGCAAAGTGATGCAAAAAAATGGAGGTTTATTCGGTATAACTGTTTTAAAGCGGGTGCAAATGTATTTTACTTTTTTTTTTAAAAAAAATTCTGCACAGGAAATGGTGGGAACAAGTTGAACAGATTTATCAAATAATCTAATATGGTGGAAATGGTGTTTAATTCACCTTAACTTGAAAGACGTCCTTGTTTTTTCTTGTTTTCCTGTTAGCTATTTTCAGCAAATGCATAGGACTATAACCCTTTGCTTTTTGCATGTAGTGCATGTTTCTGAATGAAGACCATCGTATCTTCAATAAAAGCAACTTCCAGATGTGTCTGTGTTACTTCTGAAAATAAAGTTGTACTTTAGTTAATAATTGTCTAGTTCTATTTTATTTGGCATGGTCTATGTCACTTCCATATTTGCTCCCGCTGAGCCGATAACTTTAACCTACATATGTTAGAAAGTATAAACTTCTCCGTTTTGTTTTAATTTGAACTATAGTCCTCCTTCTCTTAATATGCAGGTTTGTGAAAGTTGCATTGGAGAAAAGGAAAGCGTTGAGTTATTGCAGAAACTTAACTATTGCGATAAGGACATTAGTGTAATTCTTGTCCAAGGAAAGGAGGTCCCAAAATCTGTCTTGGATTCTGCAAAGCGTTTTGTTGAAACAGAGAGGAAGGTTTCTAAACGTTCTCGGAATATGAAAAAAGAGAGTTCAATTAACCTTAAAGTTTCTGCTTCAACGTCAATTTACCAACTGAAAATGATGATATGGGAATCCTTTGGGGCAAGTCAAATTTGTTTTATATGTTTATCATTACGCTCAAACACTCATCATATATGTTATGAGTTTTTTGTTTAAAGCATTGCATATCAATGTGAACTGGAACTGATATGGATGTTTACACCGAAATTAGGCATAGCCTACTAAACTGAAAATAGAATGGGATGAGAAAAATCACTTCGAATAAATTTTCATGTACATGTTGC